>NW_027491624.1:0-202500 GCF_021521415.1 Bidens hawaiensis | reverse complement strand
TCTTATCATTCAGACACTGATTCCTAAAGTGTCCTGCTTTGTTGTAGTTCCAACATACCACATCCTTCCGAGTCCTAGGCTGACTCCATTTCCTGTTCCCGCTACCACTACCTTTGTTATTTTTCCTTCCTCTACCAACATGCATTAAATCACTCGATGATTCACCTAAATTTCTTCTCTTGACATTTTCGCCTAGAATAAGATTCCGAATCCCATCGAAAGTGTACTCAATGGTAGAACTAGTGATCGTTGTAACAGTCCCTATCAGCTATTAGGCAATGATGATAACAATAGTACAATTTGAACCTCATCCTCGAATTTGATCTAACTGACCCAAGCCTCGACGAAATCGAGTGACTTGTTAAGTTGTTGATGTGTACTGTAACTGAACATCCTTCTATCATTATGTTCACCAATTCACGAATCAGGAAAATCTTATTAGCTGCCAAAAGCTTCTCATACATATTAGACAATACATTCATAATCCCACGCGTTGTGGTTTCCTTCGGGATGTCGAACGTACCATCCTTAGATAGCGATAATTTAATAAGTGCCTTGGCTTTCTTATCCAAAGTTTTCCGCTCGTCTGGTTGTATCTTCTCCGGTCTTTCACCCAATATCATGTCCAAAACCATATGAACCAGCAAATCCTCTATTTGCATTTTTCACCAACCGTCTTCAGCATCAAACTTCTCAATCTGAAGTTTCATGTTCTTAGCCATTATCTCAAACTAAGAATTCCCAACTTTCGATCTTGGTAACAATATCAAGAAAAACTTCAGGTAAACAAAGTAACCCCGACAATCACAATAGAACCACTTAGCTAAATTGCCTGATAACCATTTCTAAAGCAAAAATCTGTAAGTCCCGAGATAGGATCTTTCAATGTGATATCAAATAATTCAATGATTAGGCGGAAACTAATCACCAAGCCGCTTCTACGAAATCAACACAAACACAAACAAACACAATCAATAAGCTTAAAAACACACATATATTAATACGTCGAGTGCTTAAGCCCTTAACAACTTACACGGGTGAAAAGTAAATTTAAACGAACAACCCTACAATGGTAAACACATATCCTATATATAGACTACCAACTAGGCTCAAAACAAACTAAAGCCCACCAAGATCAAAAGATCTCGGTTTACATACAAAAGCCCAACTAAGCCCAAATATAGAAAGCATAAACCATAAACTATGTCCCAACAATATCCCCCTTGGTTTACTGCTTTATTCATGCTCAAGGATATCTGCATCTACCGCATCGAGTGCACCTGCCCACAAACCTTCATGAATAATTGCCCCTATCATACCAGTGTACTCCTTAGCAGCTGGTTTTACAGTGGTTCAGCTGTTATTTGAAATTTGCTAAGAGTCTTGAGATCCTTCTCTCCAAACTTCAATAGATCCTTAGGATCAACAAGACGATATTGACCCTTATTCAATCTGATAATAAAAGTAGCCGTCACACCATCATATGTCCAAAACTTCATTTCATCAAGAGCTCCCTCAGGACATCTCTTGGAGATCGGAATTGACTTCACTTTGTTCGTTAGTGGCCACATCACATTTACCATGGTCTTGTTGGTGTGAGGGTCACGAACACCCTTAGCTTTCTTGAGGAAAAATCCGGCAGTAGGCATACTTGGAAATCCACGTTCCACTTGAGAAGTCAAGAACTTATGAAAGTTGTCAGCCTTTGGTTCATTGTTCGGATTAATAAAAGGAGCATGAGACAAATCAATCAAGTCCACCTTCGTCCAAGATCCAAACTTTTTCATTTTATCATAATACTCAGTGCTTCCAGACTTCCGTTTAACCCACCACATCTCTTAATCCACATCATATCCCCATGAAAGAACTCTAGACCGATCACCATATTTATCAGAGAAGCCCTTTTGTAGATCTACAACAAATTTTTCAGGATGATCAGAAGACATCACGTTCTTATTAGAATTCTTCCTTATCAACATTTTCTTCATTAATCGTTCCTTTTGTTCATCTGTCTTCGATGGAACAGACAAGTATTTCTCCATTTCAGTAGTGTAATCAATGATCGGAACAGGATGTTTATCCTTATCAATGTCGGTAGCACTGCTAAATATATCTCTGAATTTCTGAATGAGTTTCTGCTGGAGATCTGGAAACATAGCAGTAAGACTGCCGACATTAGCTTGAATTTCTAGAATCTTAGAATCTTTGTCAACATGGCTCTCCTCAAGCTCTCTAATGCGAACATCCTTTACTGCTGAATCTTGTTCAAGCTCAAACACTCTGTGTTGTAATGCCTGAATATCAACATGCTCAACTTCTATAGAAATCCCCTTGCCCTTGTCTTGAAAATACTTATCTTGCAATTCCAAAATATGAGCCACCTTCTCAGCTGCACTTGAGCTTTCTTGATCAATCCGATTAAACAATCCCGAAGGTTTAGTGTTGGAGTAAATATGAGCCTCAAAGTCAAACTCATGCACAATGCCTTCCAGAATTGGTTCCTGAGTTTGCTGATCGACGGTAGATGGACCTTGAGCAACTTGAGCCTCAGCATTTATGGGCTCAGTAATAGTTAGTAGTATTGTTGGTGTCACTTCAGCAGCCAGTACGCCTGGTCTCGGATCTTTCTTTCGTCTTTTTCGTGGAATGAGATCGGCGGCTGGCTCTTCTTCACCCTCATCTTCTTCTTGTGTCACAGTGACTAGTGACTGATTGAGGAGGCTTCAATGCAGTCGACTGGATTTGTTCCTTGAATGCTTAAAACTCTTCGAGTTGTTCCGCAGTAGGCGCAGACTGTTGTATCTGGTGCTCAATATCTATGGGTTGTGATGGAGAAATATCAAAATCATCATCATCATTAGACAGTACCTCAAAGGCGGCGACAGGCCTTTGAATAGGAACCACATGTTCCTCAGCAACAGCAGCACCAACATTTCCCACAATTACGTTGGTTTTTGCAAACCTTCCGAATTTACCAACGGATGAAGTCCTTGATAAACTACTTTCGTCCCTTTCCTTGACTGTTTCATTAAACCGAAAGTGGTAGGTCCCAATGCCTTCATATCGAATGTCTCCACAGATATGATCAGATTAGGATAGTGAGAATCAAAGATCATCTAGAGAAATCTTGGGTACATCAAAAACATTTCTTTCGTTTTCCCTTGAAGGTTGCTCATCATTTCATCAAACACAAACTTGGTGTAATTGTACTCCCAGTCCATGATCAGGGCAGTGACGGATGACATCTAAGTAAGACTTATCTTATCAGTACCCCCTTTACGTCCCGAGATACACTCAAAGAATGTGTGAATTAAGAATCTCCAATACGGATGAAAGAGCTTCTTGATGACAGGTGGGTAAGCTCCTTCGTAGTTCATTCTTCTAACTATCACAGCAACATCATCAACAGGAAACTCTGTGGGGTAGTGAGGTTGATCCCTGAATAGTAGCACCTCATAGATGATGGATTCAGAAACTATGACAGGCCATTTCTGAATGTTTGATTCAATTACAGCTACTCCTCCGGTCCCTCTCGGATTCATAGATGCATTCTTCTAGAAATCATTCACCATCTTCTTACATATGAAAGGATTTTCTCGTAAATCATGAGAAATCCTGCAGGTGTTCAACCCAACGATCATGGATTTGAACTCCTTGTGACCCAGTGGAGGGTCAGTTAAGCATCCAACGACATTGTGAGAATCAATGAACTTCAAAGGCGCTTGATCAGCCATGACTGTAACAAACGAGCTAAATTAGTGATGCATCAAGTAAAATCGACATAGCATGTGGGTTTAACATAATTATAGGTGTGTTCGGCTCAAGAGATAGGTTTTTGGCCAGTTTTGTGTTCTCGGTACACAATTTTAACCACCGAAAGCTACAACCTTTCGGGTAACCGAATAGGTCTTCGATCAACATTTAACCGGGAACACAATTTGAATTAAAGGATTTCTGGTTTGACCAAGGGTATTCAGTCAACCATCACCAAAACCACTTAAATCCGCCATTTACATCTTCTCAAACACGTAATTCACCTTCGAAGAACAACCTGCAACTACTTGAAAAAGCTCACGACATCATTAATCAACCCTAATCGCACAATGCGAATGTCTAGACAAGTAATATCTCATACTTCAATCGATTCAAAATAACCTCAACGGTTTCGTAACCCTAACTAGAAGAATCGATTTAGTTAAGTTTCATTACCTTTGATGCTTGACAGAAACCAGAAAGCAGTTGGAATTTTGGGTATTTGAGAACGAGAGTGGTAAGATTTTGCCTATTAAAAAAATATTCAATAATAACCAAAAACTGCCTTTTAAACTTTTGAAATATAACCATCCGGGCCGAGTGTCCAGATGGGCCGAGAGCAACTATTTGGGTCAAGAATAAACACCTTGGGCCAAAATGACCAGGTCGAGAACACACAACAATGGAGTCTGTTGGGCCAAACAGACTGGCCCACTAATCAAAACCAGTAGTTGTCAAAGTTTTATGATAAAAAATAATCCCGAGTCATGAAAAATTGATTTCTTAAAGACATCTATTTCGACACGAGTACACATGAGATAAAAATAAAAATTAAAAATAAAATAAATTAGAATAAAAACTAAATTGAAACAAAAATAATTTACCTATCTAGCCTTCAGCAGATTTATCATATATTGTGATCAAATTTCAGCCTTTTAAAAACAACCAACCCTTTTCAAGAAAAGATCTGAACATGAAATCATATTGATTAAGACACTTTCACAATTATCCATTTTCAGCTTTATTATGACATAGTGAAAAGGTTGATGGCAGGTAAATATCATGATTTTCATTGCGCTAGTGATACGATTAGATTCAGTTAGGCATAAATCTTATATGGACATCACTTATGGACTTATGATACCACTTATCTCTTCTCAAAGATTATTTGGTTTTCCCCAGATCACCCCAATTTGACTCCAATCCCCTAGTGCCTGATCAAAAAATTTTCTTTATACAAAACAAATTTAAAGCTTTAAGGTTGAACGTTGGGCTTACATGCCGTCCGGACTTACAAGCCTTACATTCAGGGTGTTTAGGACTTACTTGTATGCCCCACCCCTGTAGTTCTCTGGTGCCCCTTTAAGCTTATTAAAAAAACATTTGAAAAATCAAAATTTTTTTATATAAAAATGTTGGCGATCAAGACACTAACGGGCTCGTGTATGACTAGGTAATTACTTTTCTGCCTATCATTCGGAGAGATGTATCTAGGGACATGCAAACATCTTCAAAATTACTCTCCACAATAAGTTTAGCAGATTTAGTTTATATCACTTCAAACTTTTACTTATCATGGGAAGTTACCATACACACCAATGACTAATCAAAAGCCTTTTTAGCCTAATAACTTCACACGTTAGGCACACATAATCAATTTATCTATCATTTTTCAAATGTTGAATCAATTTTCATTTGAAAATATTTTAAGCTTCTATTCAGCTAATATCACTTCCCAGATGATAACTTAGAAGACAATTTTAGATTCAATCACCCCAGTCACTTTCAGTTTTCAGGTGAATGGCTATCCCATGTGTTTACACGTAGACGATAGGACCAAAAACATAATAATATATGTCCCTCAAACTTAGGTAGCCGACATAATTTTCAGTGAAAGAACTTAAAAACAGATATTTAAACCAAAAACAATTTATATATTTTTATATTCAGTCGCCCCAGTCACTTTCAGTCCTTAGGTTAGTGGCTATCCTGTCCGTCAAAGATTGACAACAAGAGCAAACATAGAAATTATGTCCCTTGAACTTGAGTAACCGGCATACTTTTAAGCGACAGAACAAAACGGATTTTTTTTAATTTACAAGACACACACACTCTTTTTGTATTTTCCCTTTTTCTCCCCCTAAATTTGTACAGAAATAAAAAACAAACAAAATTTATGTATAAATTTAAACCTAAAAAAATACTCAATCTTCAAAACGTAACATCTTAAGAAATCCTACAAGCACATTGAATCTGGCTGTTCAAACCGGTTTCATAAATAGGTTTGCCACATTATTATCAGTGTGGACCTGTTCGAGATGAATTAACTTCCGGTCGTAGCAGTCACGAATAAAATGAATTTTGGTATTGATTTGCTTGATTTAGAGTGCTGAACCGGGTTATTAACAATGGTAATTGCAGGATCATTATCACAAAAAATAGGAGTATCAAGAAATTCCAAACCGTAGTCCAGCAGTTGATGTTACATCCATATAACCTAAGGACAACAGGCAGAAGCAGCAACATATTCGGCCTCAGCAGCGCTTGTGGACACCGTTTGTTGTTTTTTGCATTGCCACGAGATGAGCCGATTCCCCAAAAATTGACATCCAGCAGACGTCGATAACCTGTCAATATCATCACCTCCATAATTGCTATCAGCAAAAGCATATAGATCAAATTCTAAGTTTTTGGGATACCAAAGATCGAACTTCGGTTGCCCTTTCAGATATCTAAAAATACGTTTAACAGCAACTAAATGAGAGAGTTTAGGATTAGCTTGGAAGCGAGCACACTGACAGACTGCGAACATGATGTCAGGGCGACTGGCGGTGAGATACATTAAGGACCCGTTCATTGACCGATAGTACGTTTGACCTACGAGTTTCCCTTCAGGATCTGATGAAAGAAGAGGTCTTTCAGCCATAGGAGTCACCGCACTCTTGGAATCTTGAAACTCAAATTTTTCCAACATATCCTCAACATATTTCCCTTGATATAGTAGAATGCTTGTCGAGCTTTGACGAATTTGCAAACCTAGAAATGTAGTCATCTCCCCCAACAAGCTCATCTCAAACCTTTTCTTCATCACTTCCTCAAACTCATAATAGAGAGTAGTGCAGGTAGAACCGAAGATGATGTCATCCACATAAATCTGAACAAAGATTAGATCCTTTCCAATAGTGTCTGATCAATGGTTCCACGCTTATACCCATGCTCTAAAAGATGAGTTGTCAAGGTCGCATACCATGCTCGAGGAGCCTTATGAAGGCCGTAGAGAGCCTTGTCCAACTTATAGACATGCGACGGATGCTTGGAATCCACAAAACTCGGTGGCTGATCCACATAAATTTCCTCCTTCACTTCACCCTATAGGAACGCTGTCTTGATATCCATCTGATAGACTGTGAAACCCATGAACGATGCATATGCCAAGAAGATCCGAATGGCCTCAAGATGAGCCACTGGAGCGTACACCTCAGTATAGTCCAAATCCTCAACCTGACGAAAACTACAAACACAAGCCTTGCCTTGTTTCTAACAATGATCCTAGTATCATCCCGCTTGTTACGAAAGACCCATCTTGTATCCAGCGACTTTTTCCCATCAGGTAGCTCGACCAACCTCCAAACCTTGAGTTTTTCAAACTGATTTAGTTCCTCATGCATGGCGTTAACCCAGCTTGGTTCTTGCATAGCCATGTCAACCGTCTTGGGCTCGATTTGTGAAATGAAGCAAGAATGCAAGCAGTTGTTGATTGCTCCAGTCTGACTTCTGGTTGAGACGCCAACTTCAAAGGGACTAATAATATTGTCAATGGGGTGATCCCGTTGAATTCTTGATGGAATAGAGTGATCAGGAACAGAACAGTTTGCTGGTAAATTGGTTGGATCTTCGAGGGTTTCAGTGAGAGGGTTCCTCCATCCCGATGCTGCTGTACTGTGCGAGTACGAGGTACTGGAAACATATTCGTTTGGAATGGCATCAGGGAATAGAGTGCTACCGAAAATCTGACGAATGACACTCTCCGTCTGAACTAGAAAAGTCTCTGCTGTGGAGGGCTCTTGTGGGGATACAGTCTCGGTGACTGTCTCTTCCGATTCTCTGATGACGGCTGAGTGGTGTCTAAAGATTCAGATGGGTTCACACTCAGCATAGGAGACTCTTGAGTGTAAACAGGGACATCTTTATCATCATCAACAACAGAAGAAATTCCTCTCTCCTGATTCATCTAAGTCGACTACTAGAAACACATTGAATGGCTTGAACAGTTTGTTATAGTAAAATAACCAGTTAGGCCCCACACGAGCATCTGTCTCATTCTCTTCCAACTAGCGCACATCACAAGATCTGTTTCGATGCCTTTTTGTAGACTCTGTAGGCAGTTCGACCATCATCACCAACAAAATAACAATCATCTGCCTTGGCTTCAAACTTCGGAGTCTGCTCAAGATTTAACAAGATGCACGGACAACCGAAGGCTCGAAAATGAGTGACTATAGGCTTGTGACCATAAACAATTTCATAGGGAGCCTTCATCAGATATTTATTGATCAGCACCCGATTTTGAATATAATAAGCAGTGTTAACCGCTTCAGCCCAGAAGAATAACGGTAACTTTGAATCACACAACATCGTTCTTGCAGCTTTGATTAAAGTATGGTTCGTCTTTCAGCAACACCATTTTGCAGCGGAGTACGAGCTGAGCTGTATTGATGAAGAATTCCCTTTCCGGCACAAAAATGATTCAGTGTAGAGTTCTTGAACTCCGTGCCGTTGTCACAACGAATTCATTTGAGCTTCAAGTTCAATTGATTTTCCATAAGCACCACGAACCTCTTGATCAATTCAGCAGTCTCACCTTTATTCGACAAGAAGAACACCTAAGTGAAACGAGAGTAGTCGTTGGTGATGACCAGACAATGATTACTATGAGAGAGACTCAAAACATGAACTGGACCAAACAAGTCTATGTGAAGCAACTGAAAGACACTGGAAATTGTATAAATCAGCTTCGGCTTGTGTGCTATTATATGATGCTTGCCCAACACACAAGCCACACACTTCTCGATAGTCACAAAATCCTTAACTGGCAAGCCACGTACAATACCGATTTTCGCAAGACGGTTCAGGGTTTTGATATTGGCATGACCAAGGCGACGATGCCAAAGCATGGCATTATGTTCCGAAACTTTAGAAAACAATCATGTAATTTCACCGGGAACGTTCTTGTTCACGTCAATCAGGTAGGCAGTATCTTTTCTCTGAGATCTGACAAGAACCCACTCCTCTGGTATGACGATACCAAGTTTTAGAATCAAGCATTCCTTGTTGGTAAAGTGAGAAGAAAAACCCTTATCACAAATCTGTGACACGCTAAGCAGACTTTGCTTCAATTCCGGAACATAGTTAACATTTTCGAACTTTAGAACCCCATTACTCACGGTACCCTTTTGAGTAATATTCCCTTTCTCTCCTTCTGCAAAGGAAACATATCCACCGTTAAAGATTTGAATATCACTCAGCTGGGAAATATCCCCCGTCATGTGTCCGGAACAGTCATTATCAACAAACCAAGGTCTGATAATATTTCTCCTTAGCTGTTCCTTCACGATGTGCGAGATCAGTTAGTTTTGGGTAACCAGTCCATTGTAGTTCTTGGTAAGCCTGACTTGGTCAGCCGTGTTACAGGTTGCCATGACATATCATCATGATTATCAAAAATCGAATCAGAAGACGCTAAGGACTTTGTTACCGGAGACTTGGGCAACCATTTGTATCTTGGCTTTAAAACTTTGTGATTTGTACAATTGGCTGACTTAGTCTCTGGTCTGCGGACATGAGACACGTTTGGCTTTACCCTTTTAAACGTTCTCAATTCTGGAGCCCACTTTGGTCTTGGAACCGAGACCGCGTTTCCCTTCCGCTTTTGAGTCACAATGGGCTTATACTTGGTCTGATGAGAACCTGACCTGTGTGCCTCGTCTCTCTTCCAATTGCCGTCAGAGAGCCTTGCTTCATAATGCCTTGTTTTATTAGAATGAAAGTTTTTGTAGGCATTCTGAGGCATGGTCCTCTGATGGCGTCTATAATAAGAAATATATGGGAGACGAGAGCAATTTCTAGCATTGTGACTAGGAATGCCACAGTTGAAACAAGTTTGCCTTTTAACGTAAAAATCATTGTGGCCGATTCTCGGTCTTGCTCTGTTGTGTGAACCTGTTTTTCTATCTTTGGACTTAGCATTTGAGCTTCCACATTTATCATTACAAAAACCCGTTTCTCTTACAAACTTATGCGACAAATGTTTATTATTACTTTTAAGTTCACCAGATTTGTTAAGAGACAGATCATTGCCTTTAGAAGTTTTAGAAAAAGTAGTCAAACAATTGTCTTTGCTCTTAAAAACAGAGCCCACACACACATCAGTAACATTATTGTTTAAAACAAGCAAAATAGGTAAACTGAAAGAAGTAGTAGAATTTATGGGTGAGTCATTATCCTCGTCGATCCAATCCTCAACTATTACTTCATCTGCACATGAAGTAGACACATTAGAATCGTTCACCCCAGAAGTTGACTCATATGCCATATCTGAACCAACCGTACCCTTGTCAGTTGCAGGTAACTTACCATACTGCAAAACATTTTTCCCTTTCTTCTTCTTCCTTGGTAAGAGGAAGTCCAGTGTAATTGTTATTATATGGAGGGGGAACCATGTTATATCTAATGCCCACACCCTTATCTTCATTCAATTTTAATTGTTTTTCTATCATGGACTCAACAACAGCACTAGAGACATCAATTTTTTTAAAATTGAACTCAGCATTTTCGAATTTATTTGTTAATTTGGCTATCTCCACCTTCGATTCATCTACTCGGCGGTTAGCTCAACAATTTTCCTTTTAGCATCTAAATGATGACAACACTTAGTGCTAAAATTCGATTGAAGTTTAGAAAAATCTTGTTGTTGTGCCTCTATTTAATCTTTCAAAGCCTTTTCATGTTTCTTAAGTGTGGAATTTTCATATTTAACACCCTCCATTTCTCTAATTAGGTTGCTATTGTGAATTTTAAACAAACCTACTTCATCAATACATGATTGAGAACATAATACAGAACTTACCTCAAAGGATTTAGTGGTGGTGAATACCATGAAAGTATGCTGAAGATCCCTGACCTGCTCCTCAGCTTCGTTCTCCTTTTCTTCAACATCCACCTCAGCAAAATTTGCAACTTGATCACTTAAGTTCAGTGCTGCCATATGATCCTCCCAAGAGAAGTTTTGAACCACCAAACCACCCTCGCCCACGCTCGAACTAGCCACATTCTCCTCTCTTCCACCATTCACTGGAATCATCGCCCTTTCTCTATTCTATTCCTTTGCCGGATTTGTACACTCACGAGCAAAGTGACTTGGCTCGTGACAGTTGTAGCACCTCATAGAGCTCTTGTTAAATCCCACTTTTTGATTTGAAGGTACATTCCAGTTGTTCCTGCCTGTCCTTTTAGTGAACTGTTTGGCTCTAAAAACAACCATGGCGATTTGCCAAGAGATGTCCATCTCCTCCACATCATCAGGATGTATCTGATCCAGCTCAGCAGCCACAACGGGTTGTACCAGGTCTCCAGCGAGAAAGGCGTTATAGAAGTTCATAAAACCTGGCATTAAAGCGATGTTCTCTTGAGTCTCCTTGGAAATAACAGGAATTTGAGTGGGAGACTGGCTGGAAGTGGCCATAGAAGTTTGTGATTTCGGTGCAAGAGTCGGTTGTGGAAAGAAAACAGGAGCAGCTGGTGTAGGTTGACTTTGTGGTAACCTGAACATGGAGAAGGTCTGCTGAAACTGTTGCGATTGGGCTGGCTGACTTTGAGACGACTTGAACAATGAGAAATTGTCTTATGAAACTAGAGCGTTGCTTGAGGCAACGCTATAGCCAGCAGTATTGTAGGTATTCGCATGATTGATTGCACGCTGCTTGTCGTACATATCACACGCCTTGATAATCGCCATCACCTCAGAGAGTGTCAGTCTAGCCAGATCCTTGGTCTTCTTAATAACAGCCACATTTAGATCCCAGTTCTGTGGTAGTGAGTTGACTAGCTTGTTGTTAATCTTGGCAAACGTAAGGCTTATATTAGCCAATCTCATCTCGGTGACCAACAAGATAAATTGGTGCAAGTGTTTCTCAAGAGATTCTCCCAAGACATACTAAAACATGTTGAATTGCTATTTTAGGAGATCCTGCCTACTTTTTCTCATGTCTTGATTTCCCTCAAACACTTCAATGAGAGCCACCCAAAGAGCTTTAGCTAAATCCAACTCTCTAAACCCCAATGCAATCTCAAGCGACAGTGCCATGGTCAGAGTAGCCAGAGCCTTCTCATCCTGCTCAATCTTATCAAAATTAGCATCCATATACAGCTCAATTGGCTTTGTCTCCACTTCATCAGAACCCTCTCTTTGATACGTGATAACCTGAGGACTTCGTACCATGCTCCTCCACAATTTCGCATCCTTTGCCTTCACATACTTTTCAAACCTGAACTTCCACTCAGCAAACCCTTCAGAAGACAGTATTCGGGGCACACGAGTGGTAGTCCCCATGAAGGAGTCAAGCTCTTGATGTAAAGTAGCATTGGAAGACGTGTTGACAGCAGATTGATCCATAATAGCCTTAACCGAAAATTGTGAAGAGAAACTGAAAACAGCAGAGGTCTTCCGAAAATAGTAGAAAATTAACCGTGAATGTCGAAATTAACCCGAGAACTTAAAGTTTTGCCGAGAACCTTGAAATCTTCCCGAAAGCCTCAAAATCTTCCCGAAAATCCTGAAGTTTACCCGGAAACCTTGAGATCTTCCCGAAAGCCTTGAAATCAACCCGAAAGTTTACCTAAATCCTGAAAGCAGATTTACCGAGAACTAAGAGTAGTTCAAGATATGGTAAGCTTAGAATGTTTAACTAAATCCCGAGAAATATGGGATTCAAATCAAACATAAGATTTACCAAAATCTGTTCCAAACAAAGCTTCACATCGACAAAAGAACACGAAGAACAATTCTTCAATCTCCAAAAATCTTCGACCAAAAGCACCACCGAAAGTCACCAATAGAATCCTTGATATCACCTTCAACCGAGCCTAGAATAGGTCTATAGGCTCTAATACCAATTGTAAGTCCCGAGATAGGATATTTCAATGTGATATCAAATAACTCAATGATTAGGCGGAAACTAATCACCAAGCCGATTCAATGAAATCCACACAAACACAAACAAACACAACCAATAAGCTTCAAAACACACGTATATTAATACGTCGGGTGCTTAATCCCTTAACAACTTACATGGGTGAAAGATAAATTTGAACGAACAACCCTAGAATCGCAAATGCATATCCTGTATATAGACTATCAACTAGGCCCAAAACAAATTAAAGCCCACCAAGATCAAATGATCTAGGTTTACATACAAAACCCAACTAAGCCCAAATACACAAAGCATAAACCATAAACTATGTCCCAACAAAATCTGAACCAACCAGTACCAAATCCCAGATTCGAACCCGATGCCCAAAACCGAAAACTACAACCGTAAGCAAAACCAAATAAAAAATGCGTCACCCTAATCTCGAAAACTAAGAAATAAAGTGATTGCAACCTGATTTGGTGTTCTCCTTTATCTGTTGTGTTTTCTTTGGTTCAAAATAAAGCCTTCTGCCTTCTTTACGATTGGTAGGACAAAGAGAAAAAAAAAAACTTAGGGCGTGTTCGTTTCAAAGAATTCGTGGGAATTAAAAGGAATTGGAATTAAAATCCCACGTCATGGCGTTCGTTGGAATTGGAATCTTAATTCCATTTTGGTGTGTTCGGTTGACAAAGAATTATAATTGGAATTCGAATTCAAATTCAATTCCTTCAAATTCCTTTAAATAAAGGAATTCCAAATCCTTCCAAAATGTGGAGGAATTCAAGTAAATTCGTTGGAATCTTTGATCGGTCAACATGGTCGCATTCGGATTGACGCTCCGATTCGAAGCTCTTTCAGGTCAGCGCTCCAGATCGGTTCGACCCTCGGGTCAGTTCACCTTAAGTTCGACACCTCGGGTCAGTTCACGTTTGGATCAACGCCTTGGGTCAGTTCGCCTTCGGTCCGACGCTTTGGCTTGGGTTCAATGCTCCGGGTTCGTTCGCGTTCGGCTTGACGTTACGCGTCAGTTCACTTTCGGTTCGAAGCTTTAGGTCAGTTCGCATCCGGTTCGACGCTCCAGGTCAGTTCGTTTCGATGTTCTGAGTCAGTTCGACTCGACGCACCGAGTTAGTTCACCTTCGGTTTGACACTTTTGCTTTAGGTCAACAGTCCGGTTCAGTTCGCGTTCGGTTCGACGTTCCGGGTCAGTTTGGTTCGACGTTCCGTGTCATTTTGTATTTAGTCCAACGCTCTGTGTCAGTTCCTGTCTGGTTTGACGTTCCGGGTCAGTTCTCCTTCGGTTCGATGCTTCAGGTCAGTTCTGTTAGACTCTCCATGCAGTTCGCATTCGTTCCACGCTCCGCGTCAAAGCGCGTCCAGTTTCACGCTTCGCCTCAAAGCGCGTTCGATTCAACTATAGGCCCGAATGTGATCCGTACTGTCGACGCGAACATGACTTGAACACGTTATCGACCGCCAACTTGAACACGATCCGGATCACCGACCTAAACGTGAACCCAGAACGTCTACCTCGATCTGAACGCGACATGAAATGTAGACCCGGACAGTAGACTTGGTCGGTCAACTCGAACACGGCCAGAATGATGACCTGAACGCGACCCAGGTTCTTGACTTGAACGTGTGGGGTTGGCTAGAGATGCAGGGTATTCGTGGTGGTAGATTCCAATTCGTTTGTCAAACGAACGTATCGATAAGGGAATTGGATTCTAATTCCTTCCTATTCCAATTCCTATTGGAATGCTCAGATTTTAAATCCAATTCTTTCAAATTCCAAGTCCTATGCAAATTCCAATTTCAATTCAATTCTATTTTACGAAACAAACACGACCTTATTGTTCTTTCCTTGGAATGATCGGTCAACCTAACAAAAGAACTTTGTTGAGTTTTGATTTCTCTTGCACGGTGGTTGTGGTTGTGTATGTGTTCAAAAAACAAATTAACAATAGTAAGCTAATTTCTAATATCTCCTTTCTTTTTTTATCTTTTTCTTGGTAAAGAACACGAAATAAAAAAAAAGTTAGGGTTGTTGACAAGTGAACTCCAATAGAAATCTTGGTTTTGATGGTCGGCTGCCAAAATAGTCGTAACCTCAGTTTGTCCAAACAATTTTTCTCGCGTTATGTTTCTCCTGAGTGTAACCGTAACCCCTCGACTCTTAATACCAGTTGTTAGGGATTCGGGTGTTTGCAAAACACAGACAAACACAAATAATCTGCAAGAGAAATAATAAGAGAAGATGAACACGCAAGATTAACGTGGTTGTGTCGGCTGACCTACGTCTACGGGCTGCAATCTAGATACTTTTAATATTGTTTTCTGCCTCGTTCTTGATGAGGATATTACAAGTACAATGAATATAAGAACATACTAGGGTTTACAAGAAAACTATTAACGGGCCATAATTAAATAAAACGAACCAAGCTTCCCACTAATCTTCAATTTAGTTAATATGCAATTAAAGATGTCTTATAAACCAAACCCAATTAAACCTTCATAAACCCAACATATCTTTCATATAAAATTTGTAATATTCTTCATATAAATTTTTGGGCCCTTAGCCCCTCACGTACCGGTTAAGGTCCTTTTCTTTCTAATTAGGATGCCATGCATATAATACCGTCATTAAAAAAAAACGGGACATGCTTTTTTTCAGCGGCAAACTTTATATCAACAAGTTCTGTTTTTTCAGAAAATCAATTCGATTATATATGTTTTGAGAGATATTTGCATTGTTGTAGTAGCGGAATTTGCGTGCAACGGCAATTGGGCACATCTCTTGATACATAAGACAGTGTACACACATTTTGAGAGTATCTCAAATCTTTGTGCACATGTCCTAAAACATAAGACACCACACATTATATATATATATATATTAAAAATCAAAATTTTCTCACACAAAAGTTACTATTAATCAAACCATCAACTAAAGGACTTCTAGTCCAATGGTATCTTGGTGGTGGGATAACACTTAGTGACCATAAGGTCTTTGGTTCGAATCTCACAAGAGGGGATTTTTCTCAAATATTGAGTTTCCTCCTGAATTGGTGGTGGATATGATCGCGTGGTATCACCGGTGGCACAATGATACTCCAGTGGTCTGTGAGTGATCCAAGTTAGTCGATTAAAAAAAAAAATCAAACCATCAAATTTCAACCACTCATTTTCCCATGAACATGTGACTAACATATACGTGTTATCTCATTTGTGATTTATCTCTCTTCAGTTGGAAGGTTTTTGCCTCTCCACTTTTCCACCACTGCTTACCATCTCTTCGCCGCCGTTCATGCAATAAGGTAATCGTCCTTCCGTCCTGTCGTGAGTTTGTCGTATATTGACCGAGGCAACAGAATATATGTTACCCTTAGTGTTTTAGTTTTAGTGCTTTATACTTCATTTACTGAGATCTAAAAGGTGTTGCTTGTTTTCATGCTTTTATATTATTTTAACAACTATTTTTCATATGCTTTATCAGTTCTCTTACGTTATTCAATTTTCACTCTAATCAACTCAATTCTTTTAAGTAAAATACGTGAGCAAGTGGATCCAAATTTGTTGTGATCCTATTACTACTACTATTATTATTGTTATAATAGTTTTGTTAAAACTTGAATTCTAGTGTTATTGGAACGCTTTTTGAAAAGAAAACTTAGCATGGAAAATCGACATCTTCAATGAATCTGTGTTCCTGACCCAACATAGTGGTTCAACCCAACCCAAAATTTTTAACATTTTGGTGGTACTTGTTTTTTCATAAGTAAATGTCAGCCGTCTACATATCAAATCTGTAGAAATAGAAGTGAGCCAAACCTCAAAAGTCTTCAAAAAGAACTGTTTGTTTTTAACGTTTGTAAATTGCTAAAATAAACTAGTTGTGATGTACGAACTTTGGTACTGGGTGGTGGTGGACGGTGGTGCTGGGTGATGGTAGTGGTATTGGACAGTGGTGGTAGACGGTGGATGGTGGTGGTGGTGTATGGTGGGTGGTGGGTTATGGTGGTAGTGGAAGGTGATGGTTGTGGTAGACGACTGTGGAAGGTGGTGGTGGTGTCGGGTGGTGGTGGTGGACAGTGGTGGTGTTTAACCTTCTATAGACCTTAGAAGATCTTGGGAGTAGATGAGCCAAGTCTGCACCAATTAATAAGAGTTCGCGCAATCATTTATTAAGCGTCTTCTAGAAAACAAACAGTGTGCAGGTGACAATGTTTGTGCGCGGTCTATGCGGCGCAGACAAAAGAGCATGCAAAGATCTTTTTTAGAGAAACAAACAACACCTTAGTTGTGAGAAATTTAATGAGCCTAAATAAAATATATCATGGATCCGACATAACGATATTTGAAATGCTTCATTTAAGAAAAATATGTGATCCTCATATTAAATCTGGTCTGCCACCCTTTAGAGTAAGGGATGTTTTTTAACCGTACACGAATACTGAATCCGACCGAGGTGACCTAAGACCCGAATATATCCAACCCGTTTAAACTTCTAATCGGAACCCAAAATGAACCAGTTGTGTTGGGATATTGGTTGAAATCCCCAAATTCGGGTAGGCCCGAATAACCTGAACTAGGGTTAACTAAGGGTCGCGGGCTCCGCATTTGTATATCGTTTATTCAATGCATTGGTTCAAAGTTCGACATGTATTAATCAGAGCATTCCCATGCCTTTCCCTACCCTATATCTATATATAGCATATGATTACACTAAAAAACACTATATTTTCTCTTTCTTTCACTCACAACTACTTTAAGAAAATATTAAAAAATTAAACAGTATCTACAGTAAAACCTCAAATTTTAACTTTCCCATATAAATTTTCTCTCTCCTCTACTCACAACCACTCACAACACCACCTTATAATTTACAAACCCTCCTCACATAATTTTGAGGAATGGGTTGGGAATGCTCTCAGTCGCACATGCTTATCGTTACCATTAGATTCAATTTAATTGAACCCTAAATACTAAAATCGTATTTATGCCAATTCATATGTGGTGATAACTGATTGGCCGCTCTTTTCTATCAATTCTAATATTTCACAGCTTCATATTACCAATTTTGCACAAGCCTTGGTTGGATTGAAATTTGATTCAAGCTTCTGTAAATATACTTCTGTTATATATTAACCACATAGTAATCATGTTCTTTATTGGATCTCCTCTATTCATGTTGTTAAGGGTGAGCAAGAAATCGAATTAACCAAACCGAAACCGAATTAACCGGAAAAACCGAACCGAAGCATTAACCGACAGTTTATTTTTTGTTTTTTTTGAAACACCGAATTTTCGGTTTCGGTTTTCCATTTTTAAAAAACCGAACCAAACTGATATTTTTTTTACTTAAATATTAATACAATTATATGTGCTTTTTTAGATGTTACAATCGGAAACAAAACACTAAAAGGATCTACCATTGATGGTGATGAAGATTATGAAGATGGTGAAGATTGGGAGTAAACTTTGAATATGAAGAATGAAGATTGAAACTAAACGTTTAGTGTTTTTTGATTAAGCATTTTGTTGAATTTTAAACTCTAGTACTCTTGCAAGTTTGTATTCATTTGGTTCAACGTAACAAATGCTTATTTTTGTTTTTTGGATCTAATATGCATTTTCATATTTTTTGGAATTTTTTTGCAATGTCTACAAAAAAAAAAGAAAAAAAAAAAGAAAAAAACCCCGATTATTAACCGAATCGAAACCGAAAGAAACCAAAAAAGCGAAAACCGAAAAAACGAAAACCGAACGGTTTGTGTATTTGAAAAACCGACTTTTCGATTTCGGTTTCACCTAAAAACCGAACCGTGCTCAGCCCTATGTTCTATACTAATCAATTTATAATAGGCTTATAATCATGGTTTATATATTTATGATCTTGTTAAAGTTGAATAATTCATTTTTACTTGTTTAACCCGAAACCCGTCTTGAATTTACCCGAACCGTTTAACCTGAAACCCGAACAACCCAAGCTTATTTTGGTCGGTTTTGGGTCAATTGCCTTGAAGCTCTAGCCCAAATAGGCCGTCTCAAATAACCTGAAACCCGAAAAAAATACCCAAAGAACAACCCTAGTTTAGAGGTTTTGCAACCAAAAAAAAAAAGAATAGCGGTTTTTGTATAATTACGCATTCAACCATCAAGGTCAAATTCAGTCGCCGTCGGAAACCGGAATAGAAAACCTTTTACGAATAATAGACATATGCTATAAACACAATGTACACACCTAAAAAGTCATGTCTCTTCTCTCTCTCTCTCTCTCTCTCTCTCTCTCTCTCTCTCTTGACACATACCGTTTATTATGTCTATTAACAACTGTGTTACACGTGAAGACATCCAAATACCCTTATCCATTCGGAGGAAAATTTTGGATCAAATTGCATTAATATTAAGGTCTTATTTCATATATAAGACATGCAACACATATTATAATCACATGTCCACCAATCCCTCATTTGAAGCAATGCTTCAAAGACAATTACTGATGAGATGGAAAACAAAGTATTGAGCATGTTTGTCACACGTCTTCCAATTCCTCGACTAGTGAATTTTAACTTAAATAATTAATAATTCTGGATAAAACTATGTCTTTTTTTTTCCTTTTTAAACAGCCAATTTTTTATTCTCCACCTCCCCCCCCTCTCCCTCTCTCTCTCTCTCTCTCTCTCTCTCTCTCTCTCTTATGAGGCTTGAATCTTTGTATTTCCTAGGTAACTAACACTTTTATCACCACATCACAATAGATAGGGCCGGTCCGTGTGCCAACGAAAACAAGTTAGGGTTTTAAGCCCACACTTAATTAAGACCTCCAAGTCCAAAAAGAAAAAATTATATATAGATACATATTATAATGGGTAAAGTAAGTTTAAAGTAATACATTGGTGTAGTGGTAGGCTTGGTTGTTAATAACTCATATGTCATGAGTTCAAAACTTGTAGAAATTATCTTTTTATAACAATTGTCATAAAAAGGCCTTAAAATATTTTTTCGATTTGGGCCTCCACATTCATTGAGCCGACCCTGACAATAGATGTCTTCAATCGATATTAAAAAAAGATAAGGGGTGGTTCCATGCCGATTAACAACGTGCCCTAAAAATTGTACCTCTTGTAGCCATAATTCACATTTTGATTACTTGGTATACAGTTTCTCCTGCCTCAACAACTCCAAAATCGTTGGTAAATGCTGCTCGTGTTCCTCCTTGGTTTTCGAATATATCAGAATGTCATCTATAAATACGATACCGAATTTGTTGAGGTACGGCTTACAAACTCGGTTCATGAGATCCATGGAAACTGCGGGAGCATTAGTTAGCCCGAAAGGCATAACTAAGAATTCATAGTGACCATAACAAGTTCGAAACGCCGTTTTAGACACATCTTCCTCTTAGATTTTGACTTGACGGTAACCGGATCGGAGGTCGATTTTTGAGAAATAATTCGCCCCTTAAAGTTGGTCGAACAAGTCGTCTATTCGTGGGAGAGGGTATCGGTTTTTTATGGTAACTTTGTTTAATTCCCGGTAATCAATACACATTCTAAAACTTCCATCTTTCTTTTTCACGAACAGTACCGGTGCTCCCCAAGGAGAATAGCTGGGACGTATGAAACCCTTATCTAACAACTCTTTTAACTGGTTGGATAATTATTGCATTTTTGAGGGTGCCAATCGATAAGGTGCCTTAGCAATAGGGGCTGATCCTAGGATTAGGTCAATATGGAATTCAACCTGTCGGTTCGGTGGTAATCCAGGTAAATTGTCGGGAAAGACATTGGGGTATTCACGTACAACGGGGATATCTTCTATGTGTTTCTCATCAGGGTTCTTTATGGTCACGTTTGCCAAAAACGCCATACACCCTTGGCATAAACACTTTAACACGTTGAGATGAGACACGAGAGGTAATATCGAACCGGACTTCTCTCCCTGTACCATAATCATTTCACCATCCGAATAAGGAATTTTAACTGTCTTGTCATTACACACAATCTCTGCCTTATACTTGGTTAACCAATCCATGCCGACTATAACATCGAAACTTCCTAACTCTACTAGGACTCTGGGAGTAGGTCAATAAAGAATGGGTGGTCATTTAGAATAATGGAACAGTTTTGAACTATTTGGTTGATAGTTATAGAGTTACCGTTAGCAAGTTCTATAGTATAAGGATTTGTTAGTTCACTAACCGGCATATTCCCCAGGGATAAAAAGCTAGTGGAAATGAAACTTCTATCGGCACCCGTGTCAAATAAAACCGAAGCATATTGATCAGAGCCTATAAATGTACCTGTCACCACGTTCGGGTCCTGTCGTGCTTCTCCTGAACCGATAACAAACGCGCACCCTCTAGGCGCATTCGAAGTCTATGCTTGGTTTAGTCTAGTAATTGCTCTTTGATTCAGCTTGGGGCAGTTCCTTCTAATATGTTCTGTACTGCCACACTCATAGCAGGCAAGGCAGATTGTTGCAGTTGGATAGGTTGTTGGCGGATTGGTTGAGGTTTAGGTGGTTGTGTATGACGAGGTTGAGTTGTTTGGGTTGGGTGGTTCACAACTTCTGCACCTGCTCTGCAATTTGGGGCATAATGCCCAGTTCTCCCACATGATGGTAATTACATTTGTCGCATTTTGGCAAGGGTCCCTTGTACCTATCTTGCTTCATATCTGAACCAGTTATAGCATAATTTCGTATTGTCGAGCATGCACGTCTACTTGATTGCCCTCCTTGTGATCTCGTCCCATAGTCGGTTCATTTCATACCCACTGATTCTCCGGCCTTTCTCAATACACCACTTCTTACCAAATCAAAAGTCACAATACCGGCCTGAGTCACGGCATTTTCAAACGATGTGTGACCCACAGAGTTCACCAAACTCCTCACTTCTGGGGCTAAACCCCAAATATAACGTTAAATGCGTTTATCTTCTAGAGTTACTAACCGAGGTACCAGACGAGCTAGTTCGTTGAAGTGATTTGTATATCCTAGATGATCCGCTCCTTTTATTTCCAGGCTCCATAGTTCATGCTCTAACCTTTGAATTTCGTTCTTTGGGCAGAAATGTTCTAGCATCAATGTTTCAAGTTCAACCCAAGTCATGCGATTAACCGTATCTTGCCTTTTTATTTGTACTGTAGTATTCCACCACATTAAGGCGTGATCAGTAAACGTAGAGGCAACATACTTGGCAATGCTCTCAGGTGGACAATTACTAATGTTGACGACAGATTCGGTCTTTTCAATCCATTTAATCAACCGTTTGGCCCTTCGGTGCCCTTGAAGTTAATCGGTTTAAAGCCCATGAAGTTTTTAATTGAATATTCTCTCCGATGGGGATTAGGGTTGTTATTTTTATTGTTATTGTTTGGTTTCGGTGGAGGATTATTGTTTCCCACGGTGTTCGTATTTATAGGGGGGTCATTATTGTTGATAGTGTTTGTTTCCGGTGGGGGATGTTTGCATTGGGAGTAGTATTTATATTAGGTGGAGGAATATTATTTGTGGCATTTTCAGTGTTGGTTGGGGGAGCATTATTGATTGGTTGTTGATTTGTTTGTATATTTGCATTTACACCGGCAGTTACTTGTGTTACAATATGTGGGATCACTGCCTGCATTTGCCGAGCAATCATCTCAGCTATTTCCGTCTCAGTCACAAGATCTGCTTTCTTTGGGGCCATTCTATAATGATAATCAAATACAAGCCAATTAATACTAATTCCAGCATGTGACACATTGTAACAATAATTACAATAAAGGTTGCACAAGTAAATCAAGCAATACACTGATATTTCACAAACTGTTCTGTACATTGACAACAAAAGATACATAAACGTAGCCCGATAAAGGCCAGTACTTACATGCGTATATCAAAATCTGTCACTAGGTGACAGTTAGACTTAACCCTATAAGAGCCGGTGCTTGTAATAATATACAACATCATGCTCCATGTCAGCGTAACATACTACTATATATATACATGGAGCGCCAAGATACTATGTATACATGTTCGTAACACACTGCATCTATCTATACAAACGATGGACTAACCATAAGCATAAAAATAACAATACCGTAATCACCCTGTAACAGTTCCACAGTCAAACTGTCACTCTATCCAAACACCAACGGTGGTAAGTATCTGACTGCTGCAAGTTCAGTACTATATGTTGTAAGGTCAATAAGCACTGAGTCACGTCTCTCCTACCCTGGTTAATGTTAGCTATGGCTATGAGTGGTCTATCACACGGTCTGTTTGGACAGCCATCCAAGAGTTGTTTTCTATGTTTGGGAAGCCGGGGTTAGAGGTAGGCACACTCAATGAATGGGAGGGTGTAATGCCTGTCCTAGGACGTGAAGGCTCTCCCCGAAGATAGGTAGATCTAAATGGGGATAAGGTAGGGTCAATCGGGGTTACCCTAATACGAGCAGTCTGTCGGACTCGTGCAGTGGCTGAAGTAGTTGAGGATAGGTGGATTGGTGGAATAGGTGATTTGGCTACTCTAGCAGGTGAACGATACTGACTGGTAACTTCGTTCTGACCTCTGTGTTGTGACCTGGGTGGGTAACTATCGCATCTATACCAGACAGGTCAGGCTCATTGCTGGGTAGCTCTCTACAAATTACTTCCTTCTCAACCTCTTCCTCATCCTCCTCCGGATCCTTTCCTGGGTCCTCCTCCTCAATGGATATCACCGGTCCCTCTTCCGATAGATAGTTGTTACTCCTTGCCATATCTCTGTATAATGGTTAGTTATAAGAACAATATTTATTGCTAGTGTTAACTATTGTAGGGGAGATTAATTAATTAGGCCAAATTTAATATTGACTATAATAAAATATAATATTAGTTTTATTAAAATTTAATTTTAATTATAATTAGAATTAATATTGAATATAATATTCATTATAATAAGATTTTACCATTATCGATAGTACAATACGTACACGTATACGTACACCTTGTTCCAGATAAGCACGTATGCGTGTTTTATATATATATATATATATATATACATACTTAAACATTACCTTTAATACACATATATTGCCATGTTTACCTACCCATACGTTCCGCGACTTTTCACCGAATTTCCTCGTACAAGCAAGTTTGTTATTATGTTTCAGACCACAATAACTCACTTGCTCAACAAGTTAATCCCAGCATCCAACAGTAAATAATATTAAATCATTTTAATTATTTTCCCAGAGTTAATCGAGCCTACGGTTATATTTTAGGTATCCTAAGGGATAACCTAATCCTTTATAACCAATGGTTTTGATACAAACACCTATGGTGTCACACCCCGACTTAGGGCCTAGGCGGAAGCATAAAAGGGGAATGTAACAGACACCTATGCTGTCACGGTTACCTATGCTGTCACACCCCGACTTAGGGCCTAGGCGTGTTAAAATTTTATCAGAGTTTAAGGTTGTAAAGAGGAAGACATGTTAAAATATTATTATATTCAAAGGATGAGAATTAAACCCCTGTTGATTTTGCACAAAAAGTGTTTGGATGACAAAATCATAATTTACATTATTTAATATTAAAATATCCACTTGAGCCATCAAATCGTCTAATGGCTATCCATCATCTCCAAACACCTATTCTTCATTACCTGTAAAACAGTTTTAAAAATACGTCAGCAACACATGCTAGTGAATACGCTGACACAAAATATTTTAATACTTAGTTATCCCCTCGGGTATTTTATGACCCGGCCCATCATGGCTTAGGAAACAACCAAGTTAAATTTACTATAATAAACATCCAGTTCTACTTGAAACCTCTCAGTGATACCGTAGCATCGAGGACTTAGCAACTATCAATATACACGAGATAATCCCCTCTCGAATATTACTTAGGTCCGGCCCAACGTGGCGGAGGCATTAGCAAGTGTGGTGCGGTGTGCCCATCGTCTACCCACATATGTAAGGATCCAAACAAACGTATACAATTGCCTGAGGGCCAGCGATTACTTTTGTTTATAAAGTTTTAGTGATACATATTCCCATGCGAACATTTAAATACTTGTTTTATAAAATTTGGACGTATTCACCTTTCTTCTTGTTCGGGTTTTCTCACTTGTTTTGTATAGCCTTGTTACCTCGGACCTATAGTACGAGAATAACGTTTTATAAATACTAGATCCACGATCTAGCTTCAGAGTTTTAGTCCGTTTGCATAACCTTTACCTTGACATTTATCTCTTTATAAAATATAAGGACCTCTAGTCCTTTCCTTTGCTAATCATTTATAAACTTCATTTCTTCTTCGTGAAGAAACGTGCATTTCAAATTTCTTTTATTATAAGAAATATTTATAAAAATCTTTATATATAATAAAGAAATATTATTTCATATATAATCTCAACTTATGAAATCTATTTTCACTTTATAATATGATCAAGGTACGGGCTATATCCCCACCTAGAGTCTAAGCCATTTATAATATATTAATCGGGCCGAACCCCTACCTTGTATAGCTTGATATACAAAATGCCTAAGCTTTACTCAGGCAGTACTCCGACTTGACAGTGGAAAGTCGAGAGAGTAACTATGTAGAATTCTAGCACGCACTTCGAGGCCAAAAACATCATAATATCGACATATCTGGGTCGTGGCATGAAAACCGAGGTTATGTGTGTGAGATTTGAGGTGTGAGGGATGAATGAGAAACCCCCACGGCTTCCCTATTTATAGGCTCAAAGCTGCAGCTTCGCGTCGCGCGAAGATGCAGTAGGTTTAGTGAGTCGCCATGTAGGCTTGCCACGTGTTGCCACGTGTCACTACGACCTGCCACGTGTCGCTCCAGGGTTATGTTATATTGTTGCAATTTCCCGTCGCTCGAAGATGCAACACCCAAATTCTTCGTGCCGCGCGAAGATGCGAAATTTCCAATCTGATCATTTTTAGTCCCTTATCTTTATTATTTGTCAAAATTGGACAAAATTTTCGTGATGTTACATCCTCCCCACCTTAGAATGAATCTCATCCTCAAGATTCGCTAGAACAGATGTGGGTATTTCTTTCTCATCTCTGATTCTAACTCCCAAGTAAACTCGGGTCCTCTTCGGGAGTTCCATCGTATCTTGACTAGCTTTAGCCTTCGTCGTTTAAGTTGCTTAACTTGGAAATCTTCAACTTGTAGAGGTTGTTCAACAAATTTTAGATTTTCGTTGATTTCGACATCTTTTAAAGGCATGGTTAAAGTTTCGTCAGCCAGACATTTACGTAAGTTAGAGACATGAAATACATCATGTATTCCTTTCATCTCTTCTGGCAAATGTAAGTGATAAGCCACAGTACCGATTCATTCTAGCACTTCAAATGGTCCCACAAAACGAGGACTTAACTTTCCTTTCTTGCCGAATTGTACGACTCCTTTCCACGGTGATACTTTTAGTAAAACCTTATCGCCTACTTGGAATTCCAACGGTTTACGACGAATGTATGCATAATTCTTTTGTCGATCTCTTGTCGTCTTAAGTCGTTCACGAATTTGTAACACTTTATCTGTCGTTTCTTGGATGATCTCGGGTCCAAATAATTGATTATCTCCCGTTTCGGACCAACATACAGGTGTTCTAAATTTCCGTCCATACAAAGCTTCAAATGGTGCAGCCTGAATACTTGTGTGATAACTATTACTATTCAAGAATTCCATCAGAGGCAGGTGATCATCCCAACATCCGCCTAAATCGATCACACAAGCTCGGAGCATATCCTCAAGCGTTTGAATTGTTCTTTCGCTCTGCCCATCAGTTTGAGGATGATAAGTAGTGCTAAGATTCAACTGAGTTCCTAACGCTTTTTGGAAACTATTCTAGAAATGAGACGTAAATCTACTGTCTCAATCGGATATGATAGATAATGGCACACCATGTAATGCTACGATATTATTTACGTAAATCCATGCTAATCTATCCATAGAATAAGATTCACTGATAGGTAAGAAATGAGCGAATTTGGTCAACCTATCAATGATGACCCAAATAGCGTTGTGCTGTCGGGTAGTTTTAGGGAGTTTCATAATGAAATCCATTGTTATCATCTCCCATTTCCATACAGGAAGTTCAGGTTGTTGAAGCAAACCTGAAGGCTTTTGATGCTCTGCCTTGACTTGTGAACATGTTAAGCACTTAGCAACATATAAAGCAATATCTCTCTTCATCCCATTCCACCAGTAGTTCGGCTTAAAATTTTGATACATTTTATCACTACCAGGATGCATCATGTATTTTGATTTATGAGCTTCATTCATGATCTTTTCACGTAAATCACCAACAATCGGTACCCAGATTCTCTTTCTGAGTCTTAGTATATCGTCATTTCCTTTACCCAAAGAATCGATGGTGCCGTTACGTTTTTCTTCGGAGATATGATTTTCTTCAATTGCTTGCTTCTGAGCCTTCTTGATTTGTTTGATTAAATCTATTTGTAGCTCTAATCTCAAGGCTCGAACTCTTTTGGGTTTCTCACGTTCTTTCCGGCTCAATGCGTCAGCTACCACATTTACTTTCCCTTCATGATAGATGATTTCACAATCGTAATCGTTTAAAGTTTCCATCCATATTCTTTGACGCATGTTAAGTTCCTTTTGATCAAAGATGTGCTTTAAGCTCTTACGATCAGTGTACACGATAAACTTGACTCCATAGAGATATTGCCTCCATAACTTTAGGGCAAAAATTATGTCACCTAGCTCTAGATCGTGAGTCGTATAATTCTTTTCGTGTACTTTCAATTGGCGAGAAGCATAAGCTATTACTTTGTTTCTTTGCATTAGTCCGCAAACCAAAACTGAATGAGATGCGTCACTAAATACAACGAAATCCTCTGTACCCTCAGGCAAGGCCAGTATAGGTGCATTTGTAAGCTTTTGTTTAAGTAAATCAAATACTTCTTATTGCTTGGTTCCCCATTCATACTTAATATTCTTTCAGGTTAATGAAGTTAAGGGAACTGCTACACGGAAGAAGTTCTTAATGAATCTTCTATAATATCTAGCCAAACCTAGGAAACTTCGAACCTTGGTTGGCAATCTAGGAATCTCCCATTTAGCTATTGCTTCTATCTTTGCGGGGTCCATTTGAATTCCATTTGCATTGATAGCAAAGAAATTGTATTTCATGTAGCCAAACTTCGCACTTGGAAAATTTAGCATACAACTTCTCGTTTCGGAGTATCTCAAGTAAGATCCTAAGATGAACTTTGTGATCTTCTTCCGATTTAGAATAAATAAGTAAATCGTCGATGAATATGATTACAAACTTATCTAAATAAGGCTTACAAACTCTATTCATCAAGTCCATAAAAACGGCTGGGGCATTAGTGAGTCCAAATGGCATTAATGTGAATTCGTAATGTCCGTATCTTGTGCGAAACGCCATTTTCGGAATATCTTCTTCTTGAATTTTCAATTGATGGTACCCAGAGAGTAAATCTATTTTTAAAAAGAAACTCACTCTTTGCAATTGATCGAATTGGTCGTCAATTCTAGGTAGCGGATATCGATTCTTAATAGTTACTTTGTTCAAGACTCTGTAATCGATACACATCCTCATGGAACCATCCTTCTTCTTGATGAATAATATCGGCGCTCCCCAAGGTGATGAGCTTGGATGAATAAACCCTTTCTCTAACAACTCATCTAGTTGTTTCTTCAATTCCTTCATTTCTGTTGGAGCCAAACGATAGGGGGATTTGGCTATTGGAGTTGTTCCAGACATTAAGTCTATTCTGAATTTGACTTCTCGATTGGGTGGAATTCCTGGAAGTTCATCTGGAAAGACATCGGGAAATTCAGATACTATAGGTACGTCTTTGATTTCCTTCGGTTTTGATTCTTCCGTTACATAAGCCATGAATGCTAAACATCCTTGGTTTAAGCATTTATTAGCTTTCATCATGGAGATTATGCTAATACGACCAGCCTCTTTGTCGCTTGCGATTTGAATTGTTTGCTTGTCAGGGGCTTGGAGTTCTATGGTTTTCTTATTGCAAATGATACTGGCATGGTTGTCGGATAACCAGTCCATACCTAGAACTATGTCAAAGCCGGCTAATGTCATGGGCAGTAATTGTACAGGGATGATGTAGCCTGCCAACAAGATCTTTCCATTTTATAAGGTCTTTGAAATTTTAACTATCTCACCACTGATCGTCTCGACGTTTATCGTTTTATTCAATTTCCTTAAAGCTTCGTTTAATATACTGCAAAACTTATAATCTATAAAACTTTGATTTGCACCAGAATCAAATAAAACTCTTGCGTAAACGTTATTAACTAAGAACGTACCGGTGATGGTTTCCGGTATATCCGCGGCCTTATTGGTGTCGTTCTTGGTGCCGCTCCCTCCAGCACCTCCAGTACCTCCACTACCATCAACATTCTTTCTAGGACATTCAAAGCTAAGATGTCCCATCTCCTTACAGTTGAAGTAAGTCATCTTGTTCTTCTAACAATCAACAGCAGCATGCCCTGCCTTTTTGCATGTGTCACAGATGGCAGATGTAGACATTGCGAACTGGCATCGACCCAGATGATACCTTTTACAAATCTTGCATAACGGGTAGTTGGAATTAAAACCACCCCTCCTCCTACCACTTCCTTTCCCTTGAAACGGTTATTTCCCTTTCCCTTCTTGTCATTCGTTGTATATTCCTTCTTATCCTTTTCCTTGTAGCAGATTAGACCGTTCATCAAATAACAAGCCAGCTCCATAGCGGATTCGGCCATTTGTGGCAAATGAGACCTCGACATGTCTCGTATATCTCTCGGTAAACCCCATATGTAGCGGGTTACCTTGCTCAATTCGGGTATTACCAATTGGGGCACAAGTCTATAATACTTCTTAGATCTTGGTATTGTAGTCTCTTAGATTAGTGCCGACTACCTTGTGATTGAGAAACTTGGTTTGGATTAAGTCAGTCTCATGCATTGGACAGAATTTCTGCATAACCAATTCTTTAAATTCTTCCCATGTCAGTTGATACATGGTTCTTCTACCTCTTGTCATCAATAGAGTGTTCCACTACTCCAACGCTTCCCTTTTAAACATCTGTGGCATGTACTGAATCTTCTCTTTCTCAGTACATTTTCTTATCATGATAATTGATTCCATTTCTTCAAGCCATCTTATGGCTGCTATGGCACCCTTCTCGCCATAAAACTCCTTTGGCCCATAATTCTTAAAGTCCTTGAACAAACAGCCTTCGATTCTTAACTGCTTTTTAAAGGTTCGGTGAAACTCTTCACCATGCATATTTTGATTTAAAATTATTGAGACTGGTGGGGTTTCAGTATCAAATAAAGCTAAATCATGTTCTATAGTTATTTGGTGTATCATAGGTTACATGAATTGGGAATAAAGTTGTTCCCATATTTTTCTTTCATTTACCACATGAAGGGTGAAGTGATCATTGACAAGAAAAACAATCAGCTATCTTGTGAGTATTCTAGGGGTAAAGTCGCATTCCTATCTTATCCGTACCATTGTATCTTATCCATAACAATTTAATCAATTGCTATTACAATTTAAGTATTTCTAATGAAGTATCAATTCTTTTCTTAGATTATTGATTCTATAATAAGATTTATATCTATTTCTGATCAAAGCTTAGGTATAGTTAAATACCTAATTCGCTAAGATCGATGGCTCTGATACCAACCATGTCACACCCCGACTTAGGGCCTAGGCGTGTGACTCATAAGTTGGTATCTGTTTTGTAAATATATCAGAGTTTAAGGTTGTAAAGCGAAAGACATGCTAAAATATTATTATATTCAAAGGACAGGAATTAAACCCCTGTTGATTTTGTACAAAAAGTGTTTGGATGACAAAATCATAATTTACATTATTTTAATATTAAATATCCACTTGAGCTATCAGATCGTCTAATGGCTATCAATCATCTCCAAACACCTATTCTTTATTACCTGTAAAACAGTTTTAAAAATACGTCAGCAACACATGCTGCTGAATATACTGACACAAAATATTTTAATACTTAGTTATTGTGACATTTGTCAATTTCGGGTTATTTTATACTTGTATTCTTAATGTAAACCCGACCCGTTTTGTATCCCGAACCTTTCGATATTATCAAAATGATGAATTGTATGTTAAATATTTGTTTTATAGTTGTTGGATAAAAAAAACACCCTTTTCGGTTCTTAAAATTCCCCGAAAACGCACAAAACAAACTCCAGTGACTAAACTACCAAAATGGAGACTTGAAGGACCCATTTGTAGTTTGTGCTTTCTTGGGTCTATAACCAACCCATTTTCATGAAACACCCTTTGTGAAAGACCCATTCAACTTACCCTATATATACACACCCATCTTCTTCATTTGTGCTTGCTTATTTCTTCATTTCTCTCTCAAATTCTTGAATTCTAAGGTTGTTCTTCATAAGCTAATCTTTCATTTTAACTAACTTCTCAATACTAAAAGCTTGATGTTAGCCTCATCAAAGTATGATCATACGTTAATTCCGAGTATATATGGTATCTCCATATAGAAAGGTGTCGTCAATGTATTCTTATTGACGATTTCATTATTGTCGTCAATGTATTCTTATTGACGGTTCGTTAATGTATTCTTATTGACTGATTTATTATCTAAATTGTTGCTATTATTTATTGTTTTCATATACTAGTTGTGGATTTCATACTATATACTTATTGTCCAAAACTATGAAAATTGCTCACCAACCTTCGTGTTGACAAACTCTATTTTATGCAATGTTACAGGTTTGATGTTAGCTTGATTGGATTACTTGAAGAAACTTATTATCTTGGCTTTAGGATATTAGAAAATAAAAGAACAAGTTATTTGTTTATCTATCTATTTGGCATTTTGTATGAACAATTGTTGTGTTATTTATGATGATATGGATTTAAATGAGTTGTTTAAATATTTTAACTTTATAGTGTCAATGTGCAATGAGCAATCATGTCGCGCCTCGACGTTTCCGCCTCCATTGGTCGGAGTGTGACAGTTATCCCCTCGGGTATCTTTATAAAATATAAGGACCTCTAGTCCTTTCCTTTTCTAATCATTTATAAACTTCGTTTCTTCTTCGTGAAGAAACGTACATTTCAAATTTCTTTTATTATAATAAATATTTATAAAAATTTTTATAAATAATAAAGAAATATTATTTCATCTATAATCTCAACTTATGAAATCTATTTTCACTTTATAATATGATCAAGGTACGGGCTATATCCCCGACTAGGTTCTAATCCATTTATAACATAATAATCGGGACGAACCCTACCTTGTATACCTTGATATAGGAAACGCCTAAGCTTTACTCTAGCAGTACTCCTACTTGACGGTGGAAAGTCGAGAGAGTAACTATGTAGAATTCTAGCACGCACTTCGAGGCCAAAAACATCGGAATATCGACATATCGTGTGCGTGGCACGAATACCGAGGTTATGCGTGTGCGATTTGAGGTGTGGGAGATGAATGAGAAATCCCCCATGGCTGACCTATTTATAGGCTGAAAGCTGCAACTTCGCGCCGCGCGAAGTTCAACTTCGCTTCGCGCGAAGATGCAGTAGGCTTGGTGATTCACCATGTAGGCTTGCCACGTGTCATTACGGCCTGCCACGTGTTGCTCCAGGGTTACGTTATATTGTTGCCACTTCACGTCGCGCGATGATGCAACACCCAAATTTTTCGCGCCGCGCGAAGATGCAAAATTTCCAATCTGATCATTTTTAGTCCCTTATCTTTATTATTTGTCAAAATTGTACCAAATTTTCGTGATGTTACATCTGGTATCAACAACATTGTTTATAAAGAAACAATACAAACTAATTTACATTATATTATATCCCATTGTTCTAACATTGTCTTTATAGTCTGGGCGATACAAACAAAACTAGTTCGTTGAACTATTTAATCTTACTACTAAACCCTAAATTCTTTTTACATAGCATCGAGCAAGTTCCACGATAGATAGGACGTCATCACTGTAACATCCTAAAATTTTAATGATGAATAAAGGAAGTTATGTTTAGTGATTTTGCGTAATTAATTATATCGGGTAAGGAGCGGATCTTGGACTTGGATTAATTGAGATGGGTTAAATGAGAATGGGATTTCAGGGATATAAATACCCCCAAAACCCCAAAATACTTTCATTTCCATCATTTTCCTAAAAATACTCCATAACATACACACCACCTACAACCGCCGGCGGCAGCCGAGGAGAGGGAGAGCGAGGTCCGAGAAAGAGAGAGCGGTTGGTTGTGATTAAGCAAGTAAACGAGATCCAAACAAGCCCAAAAAGGTATGGTTCTTGATCTTTGAAGTTTAAAGATCCAAGCTTTTTAGTGTATAAACGACCGAAAATGGCCGGGTAGCGTAGTGGGTGATATTGAACCATAGCAAGGGTGTTAAAATCGCTCGAAATGCCGATCAGAAGCTAAAACAGCGGCTGTCTGGGCAACTTCGCCTTCATCTGGGCAACTTCGCCTTCAAAGCAACGAACTTCGCCTGCAAGCTAAGTTCGCCTAATGAACTTCGCCTGCAAGCTAAGTTCGCCTGATGGCAACTTCGCTGTAAAGTCAAGTTCGCCTGATGATAACTTCGCCTGAGGCCAAGTTCGCCTGATGACAACTTCGCCTGAAGCCAAGTTCGCCTGATGGCAACTTCGCTGTAAAGCTAAGTTCGACTAGCTGGTAACTTCGCCTAAAGCTAAGTTCGCCTAAGGTTAACTTCGCCTAAAGTCAAGTTCGATTAGAAAATAAATTAAAAATCTAATGAAAAATGTGTTAAGACAGTTAATGGAAATAAAATTTTTCCAAGCTGACCTGGCAGCTCGACCCCAGCCAGGGGCTCTGCCCCATGGACCCTGCTAGGGGCTGCCGCCCCTAGACCCCGCTGCCAGGGGCGCTGCCCCCGGACCCCCGTTCGTTGTGGGTCATATAAAGATAGAAATACATTATAAGTAGTGATAGTTAAATTGATATGTATACTTGTTATACAGTCAGCCGTGCACAACTGAAGAAAGGGATTACGATCAACGGAGAACGTAACCGTGTTCAGGTGAGTTTCTAGCCCCATTTATGTGTTACGTTTTCGGGGCTGTGTGCATACTCAATATGTTTGTTAATACACTTATCCTAAGAGATAAGTGTATGCCTTATGTGGATAATGTGAAATGTATGAATGATTGCTTGATAGTACGTGAACGATCTTCGGATATTGCACGTACAGTCAGGTTGTAACGCTATGTATAAGGTAAGTATGTTATGTATGTTTATGTGTATGAACATGATAGAGATAATAGAAGAAAGAAATGATAATGTATGGTTACGAAAAAAGGTACCGAGCCCTACTAATACTCGAGGTATGATGTATGGTTGTATGGTAACGAAGAGGGAATCGAACCCTTCTAATATTCGAAAACTAGGGACCAGACCCTTATAATATCTGTGATGATAGGGACCAGACCCTTATAATATCTGTGATGTTAGGGAATCGAACCCTTCTAATATTCGAAAACTAGGGACCAGACCCTTATAATATCTGTGATGATAGGGACCAGACCCTTATAATATCTGTGATGTTAGGGAATCGAACCCTTCTAATATTCGAAAACTAGGGACCAGACCCTTATAATATCTGTGAGGTTATAGGGCGAAAGGCTCTTTAAAAAGTATGACTATGTATGTAAGGAAAGCATGAAGGTAAAAATAAACGTATGATTATGAATGTAAAGAAAGTATGAAAGTAAAAATGAAAGTAAAAGCACTTAGGTGTATATGAAAGAAAGTTAAGAGATTAAGTATGAAGCGTAAGAATGTATTGTATGATTATGTGATTAACTAGAACTCACTCAGCGTAGCTGACTTTTAGTATGCACGCAGGTGAGTAGGATGAGGCAGCTCGCTTGAGGAGACACATGGCGCTGAACAAGAATCTGGCAACTGAAGACTTACGATGTTTTAATTTTAATGTTTTAATGTGAAAGACAAAGGACGTTTTGAGACAAGTTATGAAATATTGTAACGTTTTATGAAAGTTTTATATTCCGCGTAAATGTTTTAATTAACTCTGATATTTAGAACTGTGTTTATGAGTAAATCCAACACGAAAGTAGGGTTACCGGTAACGGGGCCTTACAATCACATTATTCTAACTTTGGTAATCCTGAAAAGCAGTTTAAAAACAGGTCAACTACTAGAGTTGGTGAGTTTCACGAGTTTCAAGAAAACAGTTATGAATATTCACAAGTTAACATTTGTAATTATCATATAAGTATGTATGCATGTAAATGATGTAATTATGATAAGCTACAGTGAATCCTTGACTGTTTGTGCTGCGTGCATCCATTTCCCCGGTCGCTATGTCTAACACTACATAGCCTGTTTGTATAAATATGGTCATGTGCAAATAGCGCTATGTGACACGTCAACCAGGCTGATTCCGTTTGGGTTTTTCAAACCAATAGTACTATTCACAAGCCACCGGCTCAAAGTTAATCACTGTGTTAGTGGAGACATTCGTGCGTTAGCACTTAGATAATTCACATCATTACACGTTTCAGATATGTATATGTAATAAAACATGCTTTTCACCCCAAAAGTTCGTAAAACTGTTTAAAGAGAGGGGTCATGAAACTCATGGTTTAATCAGTATTCGGTAGCGCGACAATTGAGGTTTTGCTTCACTCGTAATCACTGGTCTCTATAATCAATATTATAATAATATTAATATTTTAATATTATTATAATCTCAATACTAAACTGAGCTGTATAACTAATCTGTGTATAGCTGTTACACCAAGAAAGTGTCAATAGGCTTAGATTGTGATGTTGATCAATGTCTAATACTTAAAACCGAACTTGGCTCAGTTTCCCCGTTTTTCCAGCTAAGCCAAGTTGCTCGTTTATGCGTTCAGAAAAGAGGTATGGGGATGTAAGCTTGGGTAAATGTGTTGGTCGATAAAATGATTAAGTTATAAAGAAAGATCACACATTGGAGTTCTAGATTCGCTATGGGGCTCGTTTCCGTTTATTCAGTTTGAATTAAGAAAAACGCGCACAATCTATCCAAATTGTCCGGGTTTCTCATAAAAAGTTTGTTTTTACTTAATTAACGCAAACATATGATTTTTGATCACTCATGGTGTTCTGATATTCCAATAGGTTCGTTAATCACGAACTCGTTGGTTTTTATCAGAATTGAATGTATTTAACTTTCAAATTATCATAATTAATTATCCAGTAATTATTAAATTATAAAAATTTAGCCACTTATCAATTAAAATATGTATATTTTTATAAAAATATTTCTGAAATTATTTAATGATTTATTAATTTATAAAAAATCATTTTATCTGTTATATTTAGCCCGAAAGTCATCCTTTTATACCAAACTATTTCCGAAAAATCTGCCAGAATTTCTAAGTGACTAGAATATATCCCAAAACAACCTGGAAAATTTCCAAATATTTTTTCAAGCATTTTAACTATTTTTCCCAAATAAACGCCCCAATTCGGTAATAAATTCGCCAAATATTCTCGGATATTCGAAACATTACCAAATTCGAACAGGGACTCGATGATATGGTCCTGATGTCTCTGCAAAATTTCATGACCTAACAATATGCACATCACAATCGAATCTTAAACAGCCCGTAAACGAGTGATTCGGTGTTACCTTAGCAATTTTGGTTCGTTTTCGCCTTTCTAATCAAGTTTTCGGGTTCTTGTGCTTCTATGAAAGCTAGATACAGGTCCTATATCACAAAAAAAAAAGTTTCATCAACATGGCTGCCTCTTAACTTAGGGTTCCGGCTAGGGTATTAAACCGAACTTTTGAGCCGTAAAAACGCCGTTTAAACCCTATAATCTGTGTTTATGGCCAAAAAAACTATCAAAGAAGGTTCCTTACCATGTGTATGAGCAAAACATGTTTATCGACCATTTTTAGGATTTTTATATGGTTAGGAATGATTTTTGGTAATTAAACCATGTTTATATGATATTAAACATAATCAAAACAAGTTAAAAATAATGGAAATGATAAAATCACCTTGATTTTGTCACACCCCGTTAAGCGATTTGCGGAAGCGTAAAACGGAAATGTAACAGACACCTCTAATATCAACCACATTGTTTATAAAGAAAAATACAAACTACTTTACAATATTTTACATTGATCTAATTTCATTTACAACTAGGTGATACCAAATAAATTAAGCCCGTTAAGTGGCTTTACTTCCTATGAGCACACTTGCATCAATTCACCCAACATTGATCCCATGTCAAACACGTAGCACATTGACTTTCTAATCCAATCCAGTATACCTGAAAAACATGTTAAAACGGGTCAACTACAAATAGTTGGTGAGTTTCACGAGTTTCAAGAAATCAGTTATGCGTACAACAATCACAGTTTGTAAAATACGCAAGTATGTGTGTATGTACGTTCACAAGTACGTTTGTTTGTATGTTTATGATGTAATTATACTAAGCTATAGTGAAGCCTTGACTGTCTCACCACTGTGGCTCCGCTTCCGCCCATAACATGCCCCGGTAGCTATGTCTAACACTACATCGCCTGTTTATATAAGTATGGTCATGTGAAAATGGCGCTATGTGACACGACAACCAGGCCGATTCCGTTTGGGTTTGTCAAACCAATAGTACTATTCACAAGCCACCGGCTCGAAGTTAATCACTGTGTTCGTGGGGACTTTCGTGTGTTAGCACTTAGATAATTCCCATCATCAAACAATTAAGAGTATATAAATATATATCAACATGTTTTTCACCCCAAAAGTTTGTAGAAACAGTTTAAAGTGGGGTCATGAAACTCACGGTTAAGTCGGTATACAGTTGTGCGTCAGCTCGTAGTTCACTTGATTTGCTATTACCAGTCCCTATAATCAATATTATAATAATATTAATATTTTAATATTATTATAATCTTTATACTAAGCTGGGTTGTATAGCTAGTCTGGGTATGGCTGTAACACCCAGAAAGTGTCAATAGGCTTAGGTTGTGATGTTGTTCAACGTCTAATACTAAAAACCGAACTTGGCTCAGTTTCCCCGTTTTCCCAGCTGGGCCAAGTTGTTCGTTTATGCGTTCAGAAAACATTTATGGGGAAGTAAGCTTGGGTAAATGTGTTGGTCGATAAAATGATTAAGCTATAAAGAAAGATCACAGATTGGGATTATGGATTTGCGATGGGACCCGTTTCCGTTTATTCAGTTTGATTTGAGGAGAAACGCACACAATCTATCCAGATTGTCCAGGTTTCTCATAAAAAGGTTCATTTTACTTAATTAATCCAAAAATATGGTTTTTGATCACTCTTGGTGTTCTGATATTCCCGCAGGTTTGTTAATCACGAACTTGCCGGTTTTTATTAGAATTGAATTTGTTTAATTTTCAATTTAGCATAAGTAATTAACCGTTAATCATTAAATTATGAAAATTTAGCACTTAACAATTAAAATATGTAGATTTTTATAAAAATATTTCTGGAATTATTTGTTGGTTTATTAAGTCATAAAAATTCATTTTACCTGCTATATTTAGCCTGAAAATCGTCCGTTTATCCCAAATGATTTCCAAAAATTCCACGAAAATTCTTGGATTCTCAATTTATATCCCAAAACCATCTGTATCAATTCCAGAATGTAACAACCTTGTTCAATATTCTTTTTGGGACAAATTCGACTATAAAAACTCATATGAACGCATAGGCGCAAAGCACAATTAGGCTTTTCCAAATGATTCCAAATTTCATATGTGACAAAATATACCAAATCTAAGTTCCCCACAAAATTTCATAATTTTTCAAGCATTTTAACTATTTTTACCTAATAAACGTCCCAATTTGGTAATAAATTCGCCAAATATTCTCGGATGGTCGAAAAATTACCAAATTTAAACAGGGACTCAAAGAAATGTTACCTGATGTCCCTACAAAATTTCATGACCTAAGAAAATGCACATCATAATCGAATCCTAAACAACCCGTAATCGAGTGATTCGGTATTACCTTAGCGGTTTTGGTTCGTTTTCGCCTCTCTAATCAAGGTTTTAGGATCTTGTGCTTCTATTCAAGCTTGATACAGGTCATATATCACAAAACAAGCATGTTTCATCAATATGGCAGCCTTGAAACTTAGGGTTTCGGCTAGGGTACTAAACCGAACTTTTGAACCGTAAAATCATCGCTTAAACCCTTTAATCCGTGTTTATGAAAAAAAAAGAGTATTATTCTGATTCTTAACCATGTGTATGATCAAAAAATGTTATTGGACCATATTTAGGATTTTTACATGATTAGGAATGATTTTTGGTAATCAAACCAGGTTTATATGTTATTAAACATGTCTAAACAGCAATAAATTGATCAAAATAAACAAAATACCTTAAGTTATGTTGGGTTTGTATAAAAACAGTAGATAAGTCTTGTTCACATTCTGGAAAAATGATTTACAAATTCTCTAACGTTTCTTTCTTATTAAGTATGTAATATAATAATATTAACACAAAAGTGACGGCCGCAAATTGATTTGGGCCTCCCCTTGGGCCCATTTGTCCCATTTAGCCCAATTTATGTGTCCGTACGTGAAATGCCAAATCCAAATTTATTTCGGGTTCGGTTTTTGACAAACAGTGCGAAAACGAGTGTTTTTCGGCTATTTTTGTACAAATTTATAAAAACATACTATTTGTTTGTAAAATTCAAAAATATTTTCACGGATCGCTTAAAACATTTCAAATAAGTGTTTGGTAAGTCTTTTTCGGCTTAACGGATGATACAATGCTAGTTTTGTAACTCTCTTTCATGTTTAAATCTATAGCGGGTAGTTAAACGAGCATGTTTTCGTTTAACTTGTTTGCTATCGAACTAAGGCCATAATATTAATATGTTACATTATATTAAATGCATATCACCTATAGATGCCCCCCCCCCCCGGGATATCTGGGTCATAACCAGACCCGTTAGGTTAATCGTTCGTTACGTAATTAGCGTTTAATTGCTTATTCGGTTTGTAAATGCTGTGATGTATCCCGTTTTGTCACGAATGTCACATTCTCCCCCCGTTAAGAAATTTCGTCCTAAAATTCAATATACCAGTTAAAAGCTTCTATGGAACAAACAAGAATATTTGTTTTAGTTTTCAAATATATTTTGTTCCCCGCTGTGGATTTTACCGAACTTTGATTAATGAAATTTTTGACGAGTCATAACTGTTTGAATTTCCCATCCATTATTCATACGGGTTCTTTACCAAGTTTAGTTATAAGTTAGTTTTCAAGTGGTATTATCTCTGCTTTGTCAATAAGGTACTTGTTTGTTTCGATTTGCTATAGAGGAAATTATTAGTAGGAGTAAAACTCGACTCTAAACATGGTTTTAGTCGATTTGCTATGGGATTAAATTTCAAGATAACCTCTTATGGTTCCATATATATTGATGTTAACTTATCAATTTTCTCAACTCAAATAACACCTTTCAAAGGTTAACAAGTTATTACGTACATCAAGATATTTCTTTTGCTAGTCTTAGGCAGCTTTAAGTTTGTTTTTGAATCTTACGAGCTTAACTGGTGGTTTGAAGAATCATATCCAATTGTATGACTTGTTCTTGCTCGTATCATATCAGTTATAGTGCCGCTCGTATAATATTATGATAACTATTAGTATACTAGGATTAGACCAGTGGAAATGCTGGCCTTAATTTCCTTCAAGATTTAATATACAGTTGTAAGGTAATTCTTCCAATGTCTGTATAGTTCGCCTAGATCGATCGTTTATTTGGAAATGACAGGTCGTTCTTAAACCGATTCGATTTCTTAAGTTTGTCAAAATATAAGAAGCGAAATGACTATCTCAGTCTAAAGTAATCGAACTAGACATACCATGTCGAGATATGATCTTGTTAACATAGTGGTAGGTGCCCATTTCAATTGTGTAGTTGTTATGGATCGAGAAGGAGCATGAAAATTTAGTTAGTTGGTCAACTAGTATTCGAACTACATTGTTTTCTCGGGATGATTTGTGAAAGGGTGTTACGAGGCTCATAGTAATCTGTTCCCACTTCCACCGGGTGTTTTCGGTTGTTGTAACATTACCGAGGGCTTCTGACATTCTATCTTAATTCTAGCACAAGTCATACAATCGGACCACCAATAATATTCTTTTAAATCTTTTACATCTTGTCGGCACCTGGATGAATAGGATCTTTGAACATATGTGCTTTGTCCATGATCAGGTCACATAGTTTACCAACAGTTAGAATCGAGACTCGGTTTATTGGAGGTATAGAATTTCACCGGTTTTCCTTTCCAAAGTTCTTATCATCCCGTACAAGATTTTGTTTCCCAAATGCTATGCTCTTAGAGTTTTCTTTTAGGTGATATGAATATGCCAGATAATGTTTGTCTAAACAATCGTTTCAAAAACCCGCACTTTCCAATGTTTAACTTTTTCCCTTCATTTTAAGGCATCGGTTATTCTCAATTACAATTGTTCCACGACTCTACTCGTCTTCCTTACCCCTTATTGAGTTTTGACCATTCAATTGTAGGTCATAGGCTTTTGTGATTCATGTAAATTGTGTATTTAATGGCATATAAATAGTATTCCCATGCCTTAGGTGTAAAAGTAATCGTCCCATACTCCGGGTCAAAGATAGAATAATTCTTCTCGTGTGCTCTTGATCGTTAGGAATCGTATATCATAACCTTGTCTTTATGCATTAATACGCACTCTAACCCTTTTCAGAATGTATCCCAATAAATTACAAGATCATCAGTCCCTTCCGGGAGACTTAGCATCGGTTTTGAACATAGTTTCTGTTTTAACATTTAAAAGTCATTTCTTGTTCTCCTTCCCAATCATAAATTCAGTTTCCTTGGGTTGAATGGGTTAAAAGTTGGGCTAAACTGGAAAGTGTACAATGAAGCACCGATAATACTCAACTAGTTCCAAAATTTGGCGAATTTCTTTTGTTGACTCTGGTGTTTATTAGTTTTGCTCAGGCATATGTAAATTCCGTGTCAACTAAATGCGTGTTCGAAAAATCATATTCCTTGTAGCTAGTATTCATAATTGGACAATTCCTCCTGCTTCAACGCCTCCAAGATTGATCATAATTTTTGTTCAGGTTCCTTTTTAGTTTTCGAATACATCAAGAGATTATTATTAACGTTATAATGAATTTGTCGCGGTACGGTTTACAAATCGGTTCGGGTAATTCATGAAAACTGCGGGTGTATTAATCTGTCCGAAGGCATAACTAAGGGTTCATAGTAATCATACCTAGCTCGAAACGCTGTTTTAGAAACATCTTCCGGTTGCATTTTAACTTGAAGATAGCCAGATCAAAGATCAATTTTCGAGAAGTAATTCGCCCCTTGGAGTTGGTTGAGCCAGTCGCCTAATTATGGGAGAGAATATTGATTTTTGATGACAATTTGTGTGTTCCCCAGTAATCGACGCACATTCTAGGCTTCCATCCTTTTTATTTACCAACAACTTCGGTGCTTCCCAATGATGATGGTTAGGTTCCAAGGTCCTTGTCTAATAATTCTTGTAGCTATGTAATTACTTCTTACATTTCGGATAATGCCAGGCAATAAGGTTCCTTGGTAATAGGAGTTGTTCCTAGGATTAGGTCGGTTAGGAGTTCAACTTGTCGGATAGTGGAATTCTGGGTAGTTTATTAGAAAGGACATCAGAGTATTCATGTGCCCCGAGGATATCTTTTATGTGTTTTTCATCGGGATTCTCTATGGTTACGTTTACTATAGACGCCATACACCCTTGGCGTAAACACTTCAACATTTTGAGATGAGACACGAGAGGTAATATTGAACCAGACTTCTCTCCCTGTACCATGATCGTTTCATCATCCGAGAGAGGAATTTTAACTATCTAGTCATTACACATGATTTACGCTTGGCATTTAGCTAATCAGTCCATACTGACAATTATATCAACGCTTCCCAACTATACCAGGAGTAGATCAATAAAATGGTTGTTTGTTTAGGTTACAAGGATAGTTTCAGAATATTTAGTTAACAATTATAATTTTATCGTTAGCGGATTCGATACCATTTATTTGTAAAAATTGAAAATATTTTCACGGATCGCTTAAAACATTTCAAATAAGTGTTTTGTAAATCTTTTTCGGCTTAACGGATGATGCAATGCTTGTTTTATAACTCTCTTTCGCGTTTAAATCTATAGCGGGTAGTCAAACGATCATGTTTTTGTTTAACTAGTTTCCTATCAAACTAAGGCCATAATATTAATATGTTGGCTTATATTAAACGTATATCACATATAGATGCCCCCCCCCCAGGATATCTGGGTCATAACCAGACCCGTTCGTATGATCGCTACGTATTAAGCGTTTATTTGCTTTATCGGTAAATACGTACTGAGGTGTACCTGGTTTTGGCTCAAATTTCACAGGTAAGATGGAGGGTAAGTTGTGATACATGAGAATAACGCGAGATTATCCAAAACATGAACTACTAAAATGTTGACAATTAAAAGTTGAGTGTGAAAATTGAAACGTGTTTGATAGTTTGAAGATATATAAGATGAAAGAGAGAAAACCTTTTTAATAATATAACAAAATGCCAACTGTTTAAATAACTTGTGATAACTGTGTCTTTATAACTGAAGGATTTGTGTCGGATCATGGGAATTAAAATATTTTGATTAATTGAAGTAAGGTGAATAAATCAAATCATAAAAATTTGATTAAATAAAAGCAAGTAAATAAATGAGTAAACTTATTTCTTCGATTGGGTTGGGCTTTCCATGAGCCTTCCAAGGCATTTTATTGTCCCAAATTATTAGCATACCAAAATAAATTTGTGAGTTGAGCTTCTAATGAGCTTTCCATGGCATTTTATTGGCCCAGCTAAATAACATAACATCAATTTATGAGTGCGGACTCCCATGAGCGTTTCATGGCATTTTAAATGACCCAACTAATTAGCGAATTAACAAAACAATTAAGTTAGACAGCCTATGAGCTCTCCTTGGCATTTTAAACTATCCAACTAAATAACAAACTAATGAAACCAAATATGAGTAGATGGAGCATCTAGTGAATCACACAGATGATAACGCTTCAATAAAACATGAAAATTAAACAGGTTGAGATATAGATAGTTGGAGTGTCCATATCTTAACATGCTACTAGGCAATTTCTAATGCCCTATCTTATAATCGACTTTGATACCTATCTGTCACACCCCAACCTACGGCGGAAAGGCCGGGGCGTGAACCGTTGGTTCACTGCTCACAAGACACTATCGTACAAGTTAATATGACAATATCTAAACTACTTTATTAAAACTTCAATCAAGTACACATCATCTAAACTTGTTACAAATAAATCCAAATAATAATAATAATAATAATAATAAAAACAATCAAACTAGCTGTCATTTTATTTATCCTATTCTATGTGATCTTCAACCTTCACTTCAAACCATACGATAACCTACAATATGCGTACAAAATAGAATATATTTGAAAACACAAGGTTGAGTAAGTAATCACTAGTTTTCGACACTAATTATAATATAAGATAAAAACTGCAAGCCAATACTACGAGTATCAACAATTAAACAAATGCAAATAAGTGGTGTCAGTTGACCATTGCCTAACGAATCAAGCTCTGGCTACTATGACGATATCAACGAGTATTCTAGAATAAATGGGTATGCTAGAATCAATTAAGGACCTCTCCGAATGCTACAATTAAACAAATAATCAAGTAAGCAAATAGCAAATAAACATTTAATTGATCAACAACACAATAATCATGATTTGCTAGTGTGGATAATATGTAGTATAAAAATATAAAAAAGATACGCACAAAGTCCCCAAAAAGGTTTTAAAAGCAGTAAAATAGGGGAGTGATTACTCACCTTAATGATTGGTGAGCAAAGAAATAAATTAAGAATGATAAACCGAAGCTTGAACTTTAACTTAACGCGTTGACTGATCCGACACGAACTGACCTAGAACTTTGAGACAGTAAACTATAATTAAAAAAGAGAATATTTCAATTGGAATCAGATGAAACAGACATGTAAAACTCTAGTTATGAAACTTTTAAGATTTAAACGAGCTGGTACTGTTCAGAATCCAAACTTTGAATCAGAAGTCTGGTTCTAACTAGTACACTCAAAATTTCATGATGAACAAAAAAGTCTCCTGTCCCAAACGCTAGTTTTTACCATAATATCGAGAAATTGATTAGTCATATGTATTTGACTATTTTGCCCTTAAGGGATCGGGATCAAATTGATCACTGAGACTCTCTCAATCTGAGAAATTGATTGAGGGCTTTTGTTAATTGAATGAAAAAAAATGAAATTAAGGAAGACAACTTACCCAGAAGATGAATAGAATAATGAGAAAACACGAGTCAAAGGGTCTTGGAACTTGAAAGTCAAACCGAAAGATGAAAACTTGATGAAGAACACCAAAGGAATTGGCTGGATGACGATGGAGGCTGATGTTGCAGAATATTTTAGGGTTTAGGAATATGATTTGATTAAGTATAACACTCCAAATTCGTTTATTAGGTAATAGCTCGATTAAGGAAGCCAAATAAGCTTATTATGACAAAATCGGGACAATTAACCAAGCGATTTTCGTTTGATCAACAAGAAAATGAATGTAGACGTTTTATAACATCTGATTACAAGGCTTGTGCCTTAATTTTCGTGATTTGGGTCGTTTAAGGAAGGATTATGCATAAAAAAGTGAATAAACTAGTTGAAATAAACCTGTAGACAAGATTTTGACGATATCTCGCGATAACATTTTAACAAAATTTACAGCCCATAAGTTTAAGTGGGCCGGGTTTTCGGATAAAATTCGCAAATGTTACACTTGCCACGAGACTCTAGAGAAGTTTTCAATCCATATGGTTTCTTAACAAAGTTTGAGATGAGAGTCTTAAGTTCACTGAAACACTTGCATGAGGGAAACTAAAATTGTTATATGCCATCAATGATAGCTTAGTGTGTCCATAGCCATCATTGATCGGATAGTCGCTTCTATCAGTTGTTGAACAGGTTTAATGATGCCAACTTGTTGTTGAACGAGTTATGAGAACCTACACTAACAGTAGAAAATTGAGTTTGAAATTCAGGGACAATGACCATTTACCCACATACTTGGATTTACCAGGATTCACATGCACCACAAATTATTATTACGTGTGCACCCGTAATGATTATTTGGTTTGAATGCTTACCCTAATTCCTCCTATCATGTGTTATATTTTCCCGCATATTGGATTGTCAAACACAGAGTGTTACCAACTATGAAAAGGTTATAGAAAAAAAAATTCAATTATCGACCATACATTGATTAGTTAAGAGTTACATCAGAAAAAGTTGTGATGAATTATTTAATCTGAGTATTCACTCAAGTAGACGCACACTACGAGAGTCCAATCTAGCATATTGTAAATAGGCACAAGCATATGAAACAAACGTGCATTGGACATGTGACTTCGAGAGATGAATCTGATTCATCTGCATAGGTTACAAGAAAAATCAAAGTAATCATTATGTCATCTGAGTCAGAGTGGGGTTTGAGTATGCCATATGCAAAGCTGTCTCAACTGCATGGTCAATCAATCTTCCAAAGAGTATCGACAAAGGACTTGAGGGTATCTTAGGGAAGTTATGGCATCTCCATGTTAGTCTTTTTTCTACGATAGACTTCTGTTCTATTATTTGGTGTCTCCCCCAACAAGGGCTTGAAATTGCTCATCATTCCCGACGATATCATTACTAAGTTCAAGTAGGTATCTTCGTCGGCTCCAGTGATGTGAGAAGGGGTGTAAATACTGATGTGACAACAATATTGGCATGTTTCTCTCCTGAGGAAAGTGTTGTGGATGATGTCAATATTCCCACAATGTGTTGAAAAGTTTAGTTTTTATGTACGTGTGTACCTTAAGTACAAATAAATGTGTATACTATGCAGGAATATCTATGTTGGTCATGTGTGAGTGTATGTCTAAGTGTGAAACTAATGTTATGTGAATACATGTATATATGTGTATGTGAATACTACATGTATATATATGTAGTGCATGCATGAATGAAATGCATGTATGGGTTTTCAAGTTGTAAAAGTTGACGTGAAGCTATGAAAATGGTTATAGTTTGGTTTTCAAAAACAAACCTATTATACTATAACCAATGGCTCTGATACCCATATGTCACACCCTCAATTTTACACTAATTAATGCCAGACGTATGACATACCAGGTCTAGCCACATGTCATACTAAACCAATCATTTATTAAAGTAAAAACTTCATTTATTGTTATTCATTTTTCGAGAAAGTATTGTTAAATTGTAAGTTGCATTTGTGAAAGCATGAAAGTAATAGTTTCAAAATACTAGAGTACAATTAGACACCCTGACCCTACAATTCATGAAGCCTAAACCTGCTTAGCTGTTTAATGAAAGCCATGCAGAACTCCTGATATGCATCTTACTAACCTGAGAAAGACATGCTAAAAGGGTCAACACAACGGTTGGTAAGTTAATAGGTAAACAATGTTTTATCACTAATTACTTACTCTAGATATCATGATACAATAGTGTAAGGTCCATCGCGACCGAAGCTGACATGTGTTCGTTTGTGTGCCTCCTACCAAGACTTACCAGAACTTGGCAATGTGTTTAGGTCAATGTTACACCTGTATGACCATCAGTCGAGTTTTAGCGCCTTTGGGGTTACCACCCAAAGCACTTGATCCAAGACCACCAATGATTATGCAAGTATATGTGTGTGTATAATAATACTTTGAGAGAACAAAATGTAAAAGTGTGTGTGTGTAAGTGTGGCTAGACAAGAGAGAGTTTTACCACCCAAAGGTCTTGTAACTCTAATCCACATAATGCACACCATAATATGACATAACCACTAATCATTTTAATTATTTATTTTAAACTTATGATAGCTAGTTATAATTAAAATGCGACATCTAACATTCATATAATTCTTTTAATACACATAACATTTAGCATGTAATATATTTAACAAATAATGCTTTTATAACATGTAGCATGTATAACCAAGTTTATATTTAAACATATAACACTTATATATTTAAATGTATTTGATATTTATTAATTGTGATCTATTTTTAAATATACCACCAACATGCGTGGACAGACTCATGTGTGTATTCTCACGTTACACATGACATGTATGCATGTTTTCTAACGAAGTTCATGAAAATAACAGAGTTTGATTAATGGAGTTAACCTAAAAATGTAGAGTGTCACATTGAATTTCTAAAGTTTATCAAAGATTCAGCTAAAAGAAGACTGTCAAGATAATAAAATGGAGCAAAATAATAAATGGTTTTGGCATCACCTGTTCAGAGGTAGATTGTTGAACCTAGCAAAGAACTAACAGCCAGAAACCAAACAGTTGATGGTTGAAACATCCGTTGTTCTCCATTAAGGTTTTTGTCAAAATGTAGCTCCCAAAACATCTGACCAAGTAAACTGCTGATATAAAAGAACTGAAGACAAAACAGCTCCTCAGCAATCTATTGAAGATCTAAAAGACTATAGACAAACAACTATTAAAAGTCCACACATGGAAATCATAGCAAGATCGATTATGTGTCATAATGCAGAACCCAAAATGATTTGGGAAGTGGAACAAATTACAATATGATAAAGTTATGGTGGATACGTCACTGGTGCATCCTATATATAAGTGTCATTGTCATATTTCACATTTCTAACATTTTTCAGCTCATTCAAAGATCTGTGTAAATTTATTTTTATATCGAAATACCTACTAACATTTGTTTTACTAAAAAAACTACATATCATAGTTTGTTTCTTTTATTAATTTATTTATTAATTTTGGAGCAAAATTTCCAAAAATTGTGAATCCTGTGACATTCGTCAATTTTTAAACCTAACCCGTTTAAAATTTTGATGTAATTCGAATCTTCAGTTAGTAACAAAAATGGTGAATTTACTGAGTATTTATGTTGTCTATATTTATAATTATGTTTTATTATTTATGATGTTGTTACAAATTCAATCCCAAGTTCATTCAATGTAGTTTATACATTTATTACATCTAAATCCAAGTCCAAGTACCAAAGCTGCCAAATACCAAACTTCTGATCTAGAAGTATGTCGAGCGTCGCGGGGGAGAACTCACTTTCCTCTATGAAACGCGGTAAAAACTCGGCTCAACCAAATAGAGAGCACTCCACTCGGGAGAAACTTAGCTCAGTTGTACAGCGACCACATCATGTGTTGCTGGGCATTAGCCTCAACCCGCCGCGGAACTGTTGGTCAAGCTAAAATAGCTTATTCCTTGGCCAGCTTCTTGCTTGGCCTATTTCACGCCCTTTGACTCGTTTTGAGCGTTGTAATCTTGTATCTAGATTTAATTCCAACTTGTATACACCACTGTTGGTTATCAATTTATTCAAAAGAACAAATCCCATGATTCAAGCCCTAAGTTCCTCCCCTTTGACTAGCCTTTCAATTTATCCGGTTATCATTGTTTTTATCGACAATAAGCCTACAAAAAGAGTCCCTAGCCCGTATCCATTCCTTGCCATAACCCAATTTCCTCTTAATTTCACTCTAGCTTGCACTTTGTTGTCAAGAGTCTACATTGAGTTTTAAAGTCAACTGCAGCAAATTCTATTCTTTTGTTTAGCATTCCCAAGTAATTATTATGATGCTCTTAGTGTTTCTACATATGTTTATCCTTATCATGTTGTCAAATAACTGACATATATGGTAACAACATATTCCCGCATTCGGTTCGTTAATATCCGGTTAAGTTCAATAACATACTTTTCCTAAACTAAATACGAGAATTTGACCTTTTAACATCAAAAACATCATATTCACTTCTTAAAAATGTTGAATATAAATTTGACTCAACCCCGAGTTCGTGTCCGACAAAAACGAACTGCTAGCTTAAACCTTCCTTTCTTTAAAGAAGATTTGGTTTGTTATTCAAAAACAAACCGAACTTGTTAAATTAAACTAACAATATTTTAACCAAAAATTATTTAAAAGATAACATATAAACACACTTTCTCTTTACCAATCTAGTATCACTTCTCAAACCAAACCCTTTCGGTTCACTCGCTTATGGTCGCACCCTCATTTGTGTCAACTTTCGCGCATCTTTACATGTGAATTTCATAACCCCATTTTTACCTTTTTATTATTTTGGGGTGTAGCACGCTACGTTTGTTTTTTAATTGTTATTTCATGCTTTCATGTTTACAAACCAATTCACATTATTTATCTTGCATGTTATCATTTTCTTCATATTATACATGAATTATTTGTATTACTTGCAATGTGTTTATGCCGAAAAGAAAGAGACTCATACGCATACACATACTCATACTCAAATTGGGTGGACCAATGGGACATACCTGTGCCACCCAATGATTCGATTTTATGTCGAAAAGAAAGGTTGTTTTCATTCCCCTATTACTTTTGACTTTACGTCAAAAGGAACGTGATGTTTATTATTTGTTCACATTTACTTTATGTCGATAATGTTACATCATGACAAGTTAATTGTTGCACATATTCATACTATATATGTTTAAACTTATAAATTCTCACTAATATTATTGTTGACAAAATTATTATTACTTTAAGCGTGCTAAAGGTCAAACCGATAATGTGGAAGAGAGAAAACTACATTGCCTTTAGGACTTATTTTGAAGTAACGCTACTTGATTTCCCGGTGTAATTTTATTTGTTTCAAACAATTGTGGACTTGCGGTTATTTAAAATAGAATAAATATATTATTTTTAGCTTAGTAGTGTTACGAGCTTATGAGCAACCTACGTACCGCAGTGACGTATAATCTGCTTTAGGTCGGGATCTTACACATAATATATGAATTTTGGGTTTCTCGACGAGACGACCACATAAATGAGGTCTTCTTGGCTCGTGTTTCGTGAAAAAATGGGTCTATGTCCTTCGCCACACATGAATGACTTAAAAATCGTTAAAAATCAAGTTTCGACCTGTATTTTATGATGAACTAACCCTAATAAATGACACAACCTCCAGCAGTTCTAAGGCAATTTTGGACGAATTCCAGCACTTTCAATCATCTCCAAAGCAATCGGTTTGGCCTTTCAATCAAGAATCGAATACCTAATCAATATCATGAGCGGCTAGTCTTCTTCAAGTCATTCCTGATGTGTAGAGTATTGTATGAATTTAGTTTTTCTCATATTTATACTGAACTTTGTGTAATTGTTAATTGATTATCTATGCTATATAATATTTGATATAATTGAACAATTAGTTGGTTTAGGTTTATTTCTATCTGAACGAATAGTTTATCGATTGCTGCAATACGTGTGCATAAGTTTTGCTAATGACTTTTAGTTTAATTAAGCATGCAATCTCCCTTGATTGAGTCATACTAGTTATAATGAACCTTTGGTTACCAGTTCTGTGTTAGCGATTGTTGATGTCTAAGATTAGGAGTTATTCAGTTAAACCATTTTTGTCAATTAATAACTAATCTTAATGCATGACATGATATTATTGATTGATTACATGTTTGAACCTTGGGCATGGCTTGCCTTTTATTGTTGTTTACAACTCATTTTAGTGTTTACTTAAGTTCATTCAATCATTGCTAGTGTGTTCAGCACTCAGAGCTATAACATAATTAAATCACAAAACTTCATAATGTTAAAATCTTTTACATGATACACTGACCACATACTCTTCGTGATTCGACACCATGCTTACCCTAACTAGTTTATGTTGGAAATGGTGGAACGGTTTGGTTAATTTAAAGTGGCCGACCGAGTTACAACCCGTGAGAGTTAAACCTTGCATAACGAAATAAAATCCGCTTAAATTGTTTAAACCGGTAAATGAACAACATAATTATGATGGAATTATTATTTATAAAAAATATAAATAATATAGTTTAATTACAAATTAAAATAAACTGGTTCGAGCTTTAAACAAGAATTGGACTTTTGGCCCGTTTAGGTTTTATTGTTGATAATAATAACATTATTATCTATATAATGTAAATAATAATAATAACAACCTAATAGGGTTTTGATCTGTAATGATGATCCAAGAAAAGTGGAGCCGTACTCCACCACAAAGGTCCAACTCCATATCTGGTTTTCCACAGCAACCACAAACCAAGTCGCCAGTCCCACGCATAAGCCACCGGTGTGACATTCATGACAAAACCGGATACACCTCAGTATTCACAAATCGAATTAGCGATTAACCGCTTACTTCGTAACGAACAAGCGAATAACCGAACGGGTCTGGTTATGACCCAGATATCTCGGGGGCCATTTATAAGTGATATACATTTAATATAAGCTAGAATATTAGTATTATGGCCTTAGTATGATAGCAAACAAGTTAAACGAAAGCAGGCTCATTTAACTACCCGCTATGGGTTTAAACGCGAAAGAGAGTTACAAAACAAGCATTGTATCATCCCTTAATCCAAAAAAGATTTACAAAACACTTAGTGGGAATGTTTTAAGCAATCCGTGAAAATATTTTCAGTTTTTACAAACAAGTAATATGTTTTTATAAATTTACACAAAAATAGCCAAAAAATACTCGTTTTCGCACTGTTTGTCGTACCCGATATATTTTTCGCGCCAAAAACCGAATCCGAAATAAATTTGGGACTTATCTTTTCACGTACGGGCACGCAAATAGAGGAAATTGGGCCAAAATGGGCCCTTAACAATCCCGGCCGCCACTTTAATTTTTATTATTATTATTAGCTTACATATCAAATAAGACACTTTAGATATTTTAAAGAGACACTTTCACAAAATCTGGAAAATACTAGCTGAATTCTTCATCAACTCTTCAAGAAAACCTAAGGTAAATATCTTATTTTGATCATTAATGCATGGAATAAACATGTTTAAACTCATATAAACATAGTATAATTACCAAAAATCATTCCTAACCATGAAAAAATCCTAAAAATGATCCAAAAACATGTTTTGAACATGCACATGGTTAAGAATAAGAATCACACTCTTTTTTGGCCATACACACGGATTAGAGGGTTTAAACGGCGTTTTTACGGCTCAAAAGTTCGATTTAATACCCTAGCCGAAACCCTAAGTTCCAACGCTGCCATATTGATGAAACATGCTTGGTTTGTGATATAGGACCTGCATCTACCTTACTTAGAAACACAAGAACCCAGAAGTTTGATTAAGAGAGCGAAAACAAACGAAAAAAAACCGCAAAGGTAATGCCAAAATACTCGTTTAGGGGCTGTTCAAGATTCGATTGTGATGTGATTGTTGTTATCTTGTAAAATTTTGCAGGAACATCAGGGACCATATGAATGAGTCCCTGTCCAAATTTGGTAATTTTTCGACCATTCAAAAATATTTGGCAAATTTAGTACCGAATAGGAACGTTTGTTTGGGAAAAATGCTTAAAATACTTGAAAAATTATGAAATTTTGTGAAGAACTCAGATTTGGTATAATATGATCAAATACAAGATTTCGGGTCATTTGAAAAACCCTAAGTATGTTTTGCGGATTCGTGTTTATTCGAATTTTCATAGTCGTTTTTGGCTCGAAAAAGGTATTTGTCTTGATTGTTAACTTCTGGAATTGTTACAGGTTTTTTTGGGATACATTTTGTTCACTCAGGAATTTTGTCGAAATTTTTGGAAATCGTTTGGTATAAACGGACGATTTTCGTGCTAAATATAGCAGATAAAATGATTTTTTATTAATTAATAAATCAGTAAATAATTCCAGAAATATTTTTACAAAAATATATGTATTTTAATTGATAAGTTTCTAAATTTTAATGATCTAATGATTAACGGATAATTAATTGTGCTAATTTAAAGATTAAACAAATTCAATTCTGACGAAAACCGGCAAGTTCGTGATTAACGAACCTGTTGGAATACCAGAACATCAAGAATGATCAAAAAGTATATTTTCGGATTAATTATGTAAAACGAACTGTTTTTGATAAATCCGGACAATTTGGATAGATTGTGCGCGTTTTTCTCCAAATCAAACTGAATAAACGAAAACGAGACTCGTAGCGAATCCAGAACCCTAAATTGTGATCTTTCTTTATAACTTAATCATTTTATCAACCAACACGTTTACCCAAATTTACATTTCCATAACTGTTTTCCAAACGTGTAAACAAGCAACTTGGCCCAGCTGGTGAAACGGGGAAACTGAGCCAAGTTCGATTTTTAAATATTAGGCATTAAACAACATCACAATCTAAGCTATTAACACTTTCTGGGTGTTACAGTCACACCCAGACTAGCTATATAGCCCAGCTTAGTATTAAGATTATAATAATATTAAAATATTAATATTATTATAATATTGACTATAAGGACTAAGTGATAGCAAGGGAAACGAACCCCGAGCTGACCTCGCACTGAGTGCTTACAAAACCGTGAGTTTCATGACTCCTCTTTTCAAACAGTTTACGAACTTTTGGGGTGAAAAGCATGTTTAGATACGTTATCTATCTGAAACGGTTCAGGATATATATTACCTGACGTTCTTATATGAAAAGTCCCTATAAACATAAGGATTGACTACGTGCTGATGAAAGGTGAATAGAATTGTTGATTGATAAATTAAATATAGATAGTACGAGTGCCAAAACATAATGAAATTACACGTGACTACATGTTCATACAAACAATCTATGAAATGTTAAATTTAACAAATTGGGGAATAACGTGGTCTATGAAAGCCATGGGTATAACGTGGTGTGTAAAGGCCATGAGGCTATCGTTGGCAGAAGGGGGGCCACAATAGTAACAAAACAAAGTTGAGTATGGCCTATGAGCCAAGTTCTGCTGCAACTTAATAAACTAAAAGTTAAAGTATGGCCTATGAGCCAAGTTCCGCTGCAACTTAATTAACTAAAGTTGAGTATGGCCTATGAGCCAAGTTCTGCTGCAACTAAACAAACTAACTTGATATGGCATGAATACCAAGAGAATAATGTGATTATGCATATTGTGGGCGGAAGAGGAGCCACATTGATTGAAGATACGTGAGATATACTATACGTGTGTGTGTGTGTTGTGTGTGTGTGTGTGCATACTATGTGGATAGACATAGGAAATACCATAGCATAGGAAATATTAGATACATATATACATATATAAATTCTGTATAATGGTTGACCTTAAGTGGAACCGTTGTGGGCGGAAGGGGAGCTACAGTGGTTGGTTTTACATGGAAAAATGAAGGCATGTAGTACGAACGAACAGTCACGATTTTAACGTAATTTCAAACTTTTATCATAAACTTATGCACATACATATGTACATACAAAGACACAAATGTACATATACAAACATAAATACATTTTCTTACATACGCGCGTACATACAAACTATGACTGTGTGGTACGCAGAACTGATTTCGTTAAAACTTATGAAACTCGCCAACTATTCGTAGTTGACCTATTTTTAACATGCTTTCAGGTATTCAGAAAAAATGGAGTAAAGTGCTTATATGCTATCTGTTTGGATTGTGATAGGTGCTATGTAAACTGGTACAAGCATTCGAGTTAGAAGTGAGGTAGTTGAAGAACTAGTTTTGATTGTATCACCTAGTTTGTAAAAGATGTTAGAACAATGTAAAATATTGTAAATTAGTTAATAATGTTTCTTTATGAACAATGTATTTGATACCAGTTGTGTTTGTTACATTACCATTTTACGCTTCCGTAAATCGCTTAACGGGGTGTGACAACCGGCGACCGCTGTTAGACGTTGGAAGCCACCGTCGGATCAATGTCGCTCGCCACTGCTGTCCGACGTCACCCAACCCACCACCTCTCAACAGCCGTTGTCCGCTACTACGTGCCGGACGCTGCTGCTGGCTGAAGTTAATGCTGCTGCCGTGTACTTGCCGTTGCGCCGCTGTCATGCACCACCATTGTTGTCACACTCCACCTGCCATCGTCTAGATGGTTCAGTTCGTCAACTAGCACTTGTACGTTGAACCTCGGTGTCTCGAACGGCTAATCATTAACCGCAAGGTATATCAATATCATCGATAATTAGTTAGCTTAATTTATACCGTGCTCGTGTCATTTGTAACCAGATCATGCGGGTTTAGTTTTGGTGCTGATTACTCGTTTATATTCTATTGCGTTCTATATTAATTAACTCGTTTAATTAATTAACTAATTATTATCGAACCCAATTTATTTGATAATAAAATTTTCATTGATCCTCAAAACCCAATAGTGGTATCAGAGCCTTGGTTACAACATACGAGTTGGTATCGGTCTTTTAACCGAGATTGATTTACAAACTTTAATTAACTTTAAAGTTTCTAATCTAATTAAAATTAAGGAAAATTTATTTTTGGCCAAATTTTTATTTGTGTTACTTAACCAAAAGATTGTCCGATTTTATTTTGTGCTTTTTGTCAAATACGTAAATCTGACCCAACCTTGTTTTGTGGTTGTTATTTATATTCGGTTTTTGGTTTTATGGTTTTGGCCACTTTGATGTTCCAAAGTTGTAATAGTTAGGGTTTTTCCTTTATCTTATTTCCTTTGTAAATATTGTAATAAATGAAGACCCGAAGGCAAAAACCGAGGAAGCTAAACAGAATCATGAAGTCAGTGGGAGTTGCTCAAGACGATTGGATGCACTGAAGTCCATCCTTGTAGTTGTTTGTGTATTGTGACTCTGTGACCCATTTGGTCTTACTATTAGGCTCTAGCAAGACCGAACAAATTTTTGTCCATATAGATTTACATATTTATCTTGTCTATTGTGGTTGCTTGTATCTTATAATTGTTATATAAATCGCGACACACTTAGTTTTAATATGTTGTTTAAAACTAAGAGTCCTGAGAGATGAAAGGGTTCATCAACTTGTCTTGATTAAATACAGTAAAACTGGCTTTTACTCTATTTGGTAAATATTAAAATTAAATTCCAAGTTTAAAATCAATAGTCCATGTCATCCTACTATAAACTACACTTGAGGCATACTGCGAAATGTCAAGTGTTTGGAGTCACAGCACCGCACTTGATATATAGCCTATTCCTCCGAGGTGCAAGGATTTCGTTTACACATCTGGCCCTTCCACAAGTAGTTGAACTAGGACGACTATTACTTTTCTCTCTTTTAACTTGCTACAGCTTTTTGGAGACTAAAAGTGGACACAGATGAGGCTAAACGTATCAATGTATAGACACGATTTGTCTTAGCGGCCTCATACCCGAGAGTTGTGCTTTATCCACAATTGGCAATCGTTGTCTGTCCGCCTAACCATTTACTACTGTTGCGTGCTACAGCTGTCATTACTAACTAGAAGCCAGATTTTCAAATTCCTATTATATTTATATCATTTGGTCATTAATAAAAGGAATTATATCATCGAAAATACTAATATTTTATATTCTACTTATTACTCACATGTCTTATAATAATTCCTCCTTATCTCTTAAGCATGTACTTGAGAAAGAAATGTTGAATGCCACTGCCTTTCTCGAATAGCACCGCAATCTGAGAATAGTTCTCAAGATGGAAAAGAAGCTCTCTGTTAATGCTCACGTGCTTTAGAAAAAGGGTACATTGACTAAACCTGGTTATCCTTACCGGATGAAATGGTAGCGGATTTCATCTTGAACTCTCTCCCCAGCTTTTATGACAATTTCGTGATGAATTTCAATATGAATGTGTGGGTGATGACAATGATGAATATTTCAAATAAAACGAATCAAGTTTTTATGGTCAATTCTACCAGTGTCAAGAAGCCCAACCCCAAGAAAATGGGTTATAACAGTAAAGGCAAGAAATATGTTACTGTGCTGCTAAGTCTGCCACCAGCATTAACAAGCAAGTTGCAAGACCACCGCTGCCAATCGTGAAGACCTCCGGTGCTTTGAATGCAATAAGTTGGGCACTAAAAACATAACTGCCCAAGTACCTAGCAAAGTTGAGACAAAAGAGGGCCATTAGTGAATGCTCCTTTTTAAGGATTTCTATTTACGTTATTGAACATTTCATTGTTTCTGGCAGCACATGGGTATTTGATATCGAATGTGGTTAGTACATCGTGAATGTCTTACGGGAACCTGAAAATGGAAGAAACTGAAACAAGGCGACATGGAACTCATAATTGGTTATGGATGAGAGTCCTAGTTCTTGCAACTAGCACCTGTTCTTTTGTTTGTCCATCTGGCCTTGTAGTATATTGGATAACTGTTTGTTTGCACATGGTTTAACCAGAAGCATTATTTCAGTTTCGTTACTCTTTGAACAAGGTTTAAGTATGTTTTTAATAGTATTGCTATTTCTACCTACTTAAATGGTCTATGTATTTTGAGGTTAAACCTCGAAACGGTATTTATGATATAGATATTCAAACAGACAATGACATACATAATCTTTCTTATATATCAAATCTGGCATCAATGATACATTTATACGGCATTTCCCACATCGCCACATAAGCAAGGCACGATTTAAAAGGCTCCAATCCATGGGGATTCTTAAATCCATTATGCCGGACTCCTTTAACGTGTGGATCAGGCTTAACTGGAAAACTCGCCAAGGATTCCTTCACCCATGTTAGTGAATGAGCCAAGGATCTCCTAGGACTCTTACATTCTGATGAATATGGCCCTTTTAGAACCATGCCTAGAAAACATGAAAGATACTTCTTTTCTAATATATTTATATCTTTCTTATGGAACACAAGCATGAAACTTTTGGAAAGTTCAAAAGTCTCAAAACGAAGTAGAATACCAAATCAAAAAGGATTAAAACACCTATACCAGATCAACGTGGAGAATCTCTCAGCTAGGAATTAATCCATCATCGAAAAGAGCGTGGAATTGTTTCACAGCTGACTCCACCCGGCACACCCCAGCATAATGGCATGAACAATTGGAAAAATTGTACCCTGCTAAACACGGTCCAATCCATGATGTGTATAATCAACTTGCCTCACTCCTTTTGGAATTTTGCTCTTATAACAGCCGCACACATTAGCAATCTGGCACCGACTAAGAAGGAAAATAAGACACTATATGAGATATGGTATGAATCTAAACCCAAATTGTCTTACTTTTGAGTTTGAGGATGTGATGCTTATGTCACCAGCGAATCTGATGACAAGCTCGATCCTCACGACGTAAAAGTTGTTTTCGTTAGATACAGCAACCAAAGCGGATGTTATTTTTATCATCCTAATAGAAATATGATTTCTATCAAAAGGATGGGCCACTTCCTCGAGAAAGAAATTTCTTGAACGAGGAACTGGAAATAATATTATCGATCTTGAAGAAGTTCGAGAACCACAAAAAAACCGTTGAGGAAGTCGGAGTGTCTGGTAAACAAGCAGTTGTTGCTGATAAATCAGACATGAGCACAAGGATTCGTAGAAGTAGCATGGCTTGTGAAGAACCTAGTATATACCTTTAGGCATGTATATAGTACCGACGTCCTATTATTAGCTGAGTCTAATGACGAACCTACTAACTACAAATCTGCTGTCTAAGATCCGGGATCTGAGAAATGGTGAGAAGTCATAAATGTCGAGATGCAATCTGTGCGTGATAATCAAGTATGGGACTTGGTTACGCTACCCCTAGTCTCGAGCAGTAGGGAGTAAATATATTTTCAAGAGAAAAACCTGACATGCATGGAAATTTACGCACCTATAAAGCATGGCTAGTTAAGAAAAGCTTTAGTCAAACTCAAGGTGTTGACTTTAATAAAACCTTCTTGCCCGTTGCTATGATCAAATCAATTAAGGTTTGCAAACTAAATAAGTCCATTTATGGACTCAAACAAGCATCTCGTAGATGGAATCTTCATTTTGACTAGAAAATCAAAGACGTTGGTTTTATCAAGAATGAAGATGAGCCTTGTTTTAATGCTCGTAGATTTTTGTTAAAAGGGTTTATGCGTAACAAAGCTTGTATTTTAACCGAGACTCGTTCCGGCATCCTAAAGGACCTCCTGGTCGTTCCTATAAGCCTTGTTGTTCAACTGTTGACACAAGACATCTTAATTTGCAAAGTTCGGGGGCTAGAGTGTAAGATTATTTATAATAAAAAAAAATAAAACCTAAAACCCTCCCCCCCTTGCCTGCGATCGGTGGTATGAGCAGCCCCAAACATTCTTTTTTTTCTCACTTCTCCAATCATCCAACCTTAATTCTTACAATTGGTGGTGTTTTCGATTGATTTTCAGGATTCCTAACGTTAATTGGTAAGTTTTATGTATCCATTTTATGTTTTGATAAACCCTAAATGTCCAAAATTTTATAATTTTGATGATTATGATGTTAATTGATGATTTAGAACCCTAGAGATGTCATAAACATGTTAGGATTTGAGTTTTGAGTATAACAGTTTCTGACAGATTCGTACCCGTTTATTGTTCGGTCTGTACCTCGAAGAAACTTTATTATTTTTGATCAATTCTTGTTTCTATGATGTTCTACTCCGAGTCTAGTTTCCATAAAAGTATAATTTGTAATTTTTGGCGAGATTTGAATGGTTTTTATGATTTTATACAAACGGGTGTCAAAGCTAATGTGGGGTGACGGATTCTGGTCTGTCTTCCCGACATCATAACTCTTTTTTGAAAAGTCAAAAAAGGTTGATTACACTTCTAAAAGTTCAAATTTTGAGTTAAGATTACAACCCAATTTGAATCCCTTAATTTGGTTTGGTAATGATTTTTAAACAAATAAAACACTTTTGCTACGCGCTAAAATAGCTGCACGTACCTTTCTGTGTTGGAAGAATTTTTATGATTTATTTGTGCATTGGAAAAATATAAAAAAAATATTTTTAAAAGCCTAATACATTTGTTAAACTCTGGTAAAAATTTCATAATTTATTTACATGGTTTTCCTATGTAATAAAATGCATCTTCACGTGCTAAAATCTGCATGTTATACTCGTTATTGATCGATAAGTTCGTTTTAGGCTTAACCAGTGGCTGTCCAATTGTGTTCTTGTCGGGGCTGCTTGAAGTGAGGTTTTGCTCCGTCATCTTCCTAGGTATGTCATATGTGTTATACTTTAGCATCGTGGGCTATGAAACTCGTTTGATTGATCAATTGTCGAAAGATTGAAAAACTAGGTTTCGGTTGTCTAGTTTGCTAATTGTTGTGTCTAGCGTGTTGTTTGAGAGGATTAACAACCTATTCAAATTGTGCAGCCTTGGTATGTTATACGGGCTGTGAAAAACTAAATTGTTATGTTAATGGGCCTGAATTGGTTGTCGGTCACTCAAACGGGTCGGTACAACGCACTTCGCGTTTATTTGATAGTTGGTGCGTTGTGCTTGCGAGTTACCGACCCAACCAACTCGTGTAGTGTCGTGTGGGCTAGTAGGCTGTAATTTTATCAAATTTGGTCCACACGGGGCTGAGTTGGATGTTAAGTGCCTAAACAACTCATAAACGCGCATATTCGTCTCACCTAGCACTTCCGGGGGTAATTTGGGAATTCTTTATTTTCGGGATTATCTAAGGGTGGTTTTGGTAAATATAAGGCCCCGGGGGCTGTCATAATTGAAATTGGTAAGGATGAGGCTTAGGTAACTCAAACCATATTAGAACGCCTCGTTGGATAAACGAGTCCCTTCGGTATCGTTAGTAACTATTGTATATAATCCGACAGGCATGTGAGTTGTGGAATTACTTAGGGGCCCTCTAGCTTGTGGTGACTTGGTGCCTCGTGTCAAGTGAGTTCATGATGCCCCTTCTTACATTTTTACGTTTTGGGCTAACATACACACCATATTACAAATTTTCCCGGTTTTGGAAATTTTGATATTCCTTATTTCGCTGTTTATTACTCTGAAATGATTTTAATAAGTTGAATTTGCTTGGCTTTAAATTTTTGAGAATTTTTTTGGATATGATGACCAACTGTAGGATTCCCGGGATTCGGGGTCTTACACTTGTGTTCATAGAAAGGCTAGTGGGAGCACTATCTCATTCCTCATCTTGTATGTGGATGACATACTGATCATTTTAAAAAATATCCCTATGCTTGAGGAAATCAAGCACCGGTTGGGATCTTGCTTCGTAATGAAAGATCTTAAAGAAGCTGCTTATATTCTAGGAATCAAGATCTACTGATATAGATCTAAACAGCTTCTAGAGCTAAGTCAAAGTACATACATAGACAAAGTAATGACACGTTTCACGATTGAAAACTCCAAGAAAGGTAGAGTTCCCATTGCTAAAGGAACTGTGTTGAACAAATCGCAATCTCCTTCAACGGACATTAAAACTAAACATATGCAAACAATTCCATATGCCTATGCGATTGGTTCTATCAATTGGGCTATGTTATGCACTAGACATGGTGTCTCGTATGCTTTAAGCATTACTAGCCGTTATTAGGAAAGTCATGGCATTGGCCACTAGAATACAGTAAAGAACAATCTGAGGTATTTGAAAAGAACCAAAGATATGTTTTTAGTATTTGGAGGAATGGAAAGGGAACTCACTGTAAGAATTTACACTGACACTAGCTTCCTTAGAGACCGAGATGTTTCTCGCTCGCAATCTACTTGGATGAAGAAATTCATAACCGACCTAGATGTGGTTATAAATTTTGGAAACTGGTCGACATAATCTGTGATAACACAAGAGACATTGCTCAAGCCAAAGAACCAAGATCTCATCATAGGGCCAAGTACATTCTAAGTAAGTTCAACTATGTACGGGAAATACTGGAACATGAAGACATTATAATAAGCAAAATAAACACAATTGAAAACATAGTGCAACCGTTCACTAAGCCGATGACTTGAGACACGTATGACCTTCATAGGGATGCGATCAATATTTGTAAGGCCCCGAACCCCGGGAACCCCACAGTTGGTAATCATTCAAACACTCGTAAAATTTAATAAACTTAAAAACCGTTTCTTCCATTAAAACAAACGTATTAGAGTATAAATTTTGCAGAAAACATGAAAAATGAAATAAGTTCCCGAAACCCGGGAATTTTGCCCAAGAACCAAAATCAATATAACTTTTATAAGTTTCCTTGAAATAAATATTCATAAACAATTCTTCCTTCTAGTATGCCCTTCACCATCCAAGTAGCTCCGTGCACGTCCAAGCGATAAGGCATCCTCTTCCAAATCATGAAACTTACACTAACATGCACACAAAGTCAGTTTGAGCTGAGTGAGTTCAAGTTTTAAATAAGTATCAAAAGTCTTAAATAATCATTCCAACGGTTTTAAAACGCTAAACGGAAATGCATCGATTAAGTCACCACATTCGACAAATAGTCATTCTTACGTATGAGCATCTCTATACGTGTATTCCTATACATATCAATATATATATATATATATATATATATATAACATTCAATAATAACATTCAGGGCCGAGAAAACGTACATCCCAAACACGTAACATTCAGCGCATGCGAACACAAAGTAGGCATACGCAACATTCAGTAGTCGATATGACTACAAACATTCAGGGTCGAGCAAACGTACAACCCAAACACGTAACATTCGGCGCATGCAAACACCAGGTAAGCATACGCAACATTCAGTAGTCGAGATGACTACAACATTCGCCAAATATTGGCCATTCTAAATATATATATATATACATACACATTCTCTGACATTCCAAGGCCTACCAATAATAGCAAACCTATGTAAAACCATTCAAAACATTTCATCAAGTAAGAAAACATTTAGGTGCGCATGCTAGCCCAAAAGTAAAATGAGTAAAAGGGGCATCATGAACTCACCTGAGATCGATTGAATACTTGCAATGAGGTAGGAAGTTCCTAAGGGCACAATCACAAGCAAAAGCCTGTAAATTATACATAACGCATTACTAAACTAGACTGTAGGAACACCCTAGCCTAATGGGCCGTACAAGCCCAACACTTTGGCCCAAGGCCCAACAACTTGGCCCAAGGCCCAATACCTGGCCCAAGGCCCAACAACCTGGCCCAAGGCCCAACAACTTGGCCCAAGGCCCAAAGATAGTCAAATCGGGTCGAATGCGCGTGAAATAATCCTTAAAACCATTTGTTAACCGAATCAGCCCCGAATTGACCAAATTCCATCTTAAACCTTTTCATTCATCATAATTATGTCACCCGAGTTGATAGGGTTGACGGTTCCTTTTTACAACACTTACTTTAACATTTAAACGAAAATTCGCGCACCGCCGACTCGATTGACGAAACACTAACCCCCGACAGCCCTGAGCACCAAAAAATAATTTTTCCACAGCCCTTAAACCCCCCTAGGGCTGCACAAACAGAATCGGTCGGTCACCGATCAACTAACACATCAAACTCAACAATTCTAGACAACCGAACATAACAATCAAACTACAACTAGTTGATCAACTTAACGAACGCCTAAGAACATGATCTTTGAGTATGATATACGAGACATACCTAGGAAGATTGTGGTGCAAAAACTCACTTCAAACAGCCCCGACAAGAACACAATTGAACATCCACCGGTTAAGCCTAAAACGAACTTATCGATCAATAATGAGTAAAACGTGTAGATTTTAGCATGCGAATATGCATTAAATTACCTAGGATAACCTTTGAAATAAATTATTAAATTTTTACCAGACTTTAATAAATGTCTTAGGTCTATAAAAATATTTTTATTATATTTTTCTATTGGACACAAAAATTATAAAAATTCCTCCAACACAGCAAGGTACGTGCAGCTATTTCAGCTGCGCAACAAAATGGTTTTATTTTTATAAAATTCATTACCTAGCCAAATTAAACGATTCCAATTGGGTTTGGTTCCTAACTCAAAATATTAACTTCCAGAAGTAGAATCAACCAATTTAAACTTGTCGAAAAAAGGTTATGATGTCGGGAACACGGACCAGAATCCGTCGTCCCGCATCAGGTTTGACACTCGATTTTATAAAATCATAAAAAGTATTCAAATCTCGTCCAAAAATTACGTATTATTCCTTTCTGGAAACTAGACTCAAAGTAGAACCTCATGGAATCAAGAATCGATCATAAACAGTGGATTAACATCGCGTTACAGATCCTACAATAAACGTATACGAATCTGTCAGCAAGCTGTTATCATTAAAACTCAATCTTAACGGCCAATAAGCGCGTTAATATGATCAATCAAGGTGTAAAAGACATGGGGAAACATAGACCTAAACTTGAATTGAAGTTTGGCACTTGGAATTGGCTTCCAAAAACGAAAATGGGAGCCCTATGGCAGCAGCAATGGTCCTATCGGCCAAGAGGAGGGCTAGGGTTTTAGTTTTTATGTTATAATATAAAATGTTACACTCTAGCCCCTCCCATTTGAAGGATATAGCAACTTGAAAGAAATTTTAATGAATTTAACGTACCGGGATGACGAGAAAGCCTCCGAGGAAAGTCGGATAAATCCCGAGAGATGTACAAACTTTACATGCTTTAAATCACTTATCTGAAATTAACGGGCGTTACAATCTTAGATTTGCTAGCCATATGTTTTGATTTAAGTATTTGGGTGTACGAACGGTTAAATAGTTAAACTTTCGAATTCACTTTTGATTTACTTGTTAAATGAAAACACTAAATCTTATAACTGTGTTCGATTTTAATACGTTTAATCCATGAATATTACATTATAAATTATTCATAGTCGGTCAAACTCGTAGGAGCGACTCTGAATTAAGACTTTTCTGACTTTAGACTCAAGGAGTTGACTTCTAAACTCACAGACCTCATTATGAATGGTGCTGGATGTAACTCGCATCAAATCATATTCATGGATCTTAGTGTTAGTACCGAAACGTACCGAAACATTCGCCGTGCTTTTTCGGTTTCGTAGATCAATATCGAGTTCATCGATCCTCATCGGGAAAAACAAATGGTATCAGAGCACAAAATGTATGGATTTTGTAGAAAAATTGAGGAAGTGTAAACTATAATGTCAAAGCTCATCTGAAACTAATCAAGAGCCTTCATTAACTGATGAGTTTTCATCGGTGGAATCTTTTGAATTTGAAGTTGACAAAGGCTGGTTGATGGATTTAAAGAAAGCTCAAGTTGATGAAGACTGGTCTATGCTTGCTGTTGATATATCCAAGACCATCAAATCAATGAATGTTGATAAAGATCCAAATGCGATGGAAATAATCATGCCTACCTAGGTGATTCTTCCTGATAATCTTTATAAATCTTATGATTCCGTGCCAACGTCACCTGAGGTATCTTCTAAACCATCAGATTCGTTCGTTTGTGAAACTTGTGCCAAGAGTTTAAATTCAACTGTTGTTGATGAACCTCAGAAAATTGATTGTTCTCAATATGGTGAATACAAGTCTAAACTTGAATCAATTCGTCACCACAATAAGCAATTAGTTTTTGATTTAACATGTATTCGTGATAACTATCGACAAGTGGCTGAAAATAATCAAAAATCTAAAGATAAGTTTGATGCCTCGTCGATTAGTAATCATGACTTGAAAGCACAGGCTGGATGAAAATTAATAATCATCGAAAAACAGTTTCAAAAAATTTTGGAATTAAGAACCAAAATAACTGAGCTTGAAAATGAGATGCTGGAGTTAAAGAATAAATTGGATAAATTTAGAAATTCATCTTTTTTACTCAATGAAATCATTGAAGTTAACAGCAATACCAAAAGGGTGGTAAAACTGGTTTAGGATTTGTTGAAATCTCTCCTATTTTTCAAAATGATTACACCATGCGACCAGATACAGTAGATTTAAAAGAAATGGACATTAACTATCCACTAGCAGTAGATCCACCTATGACTGTTAGTAAGGTTAAAATAATTAATGAGGAGATAGTTAAACCAGTTGATTAAAAAATGGTTGTTAAGAAAGAAACAAATTGTTTAACTCCAAAATCTCATATTCAAAGCAATCTGGTTTTTTCTCAATCAAATGATATTGTTATTGAAGATGTGGTTGAACCAGTGATGATTCACAAAAATGAAAATATACCTGTTGAAAATCATATTCTTTGTGAACCATAAACTTCCGAGAAATTAAAAACTGGTAAACCAAAATTGGTTGTTACACCAAAGACATGTGAGAAGAAGGTTGTTTCTGAAAAGATATCAAAATCATTTTCAAAACCGAGTGTTAAGAGTAAAAACTGGAAAGTTTACAAGTTAAAAGGTGTTGACAAGATATATGCTGATGAGCTCTTTTCGATAGCTCTTGTTAAAACTGAGTGTGTTGAAAAAGTTTATAATTGTGATCACTCAGATTTCTTAATTGTGATGCATCAGTGATGCCTATTGGGAAATGAAAAAGATAAAAACAGAACCCCAAAAGGAATCTAAACCAGTGTTGTTTCATCAGAACAGATTTGTCAAATCTACTGATTCTGATGTATTAGAAAATTTTGCACAGTGTTCAAATCTGAAATTTTTCCAAAAGAAAAAACGTGAGAAAATTCAACCCTCCGCGTCTAAGCTTGTAACAAAATTATCTTCGTCGTGGGTTGAAATGAGAAAATGTTTTAATTGTAATGTCAACGGACATTTGATTGTTGATTGTCCTTACAGGAGAAAACTCAAATTGCCAGATGCTTTTAACAAGGTTTCATTAACTTTTGGGCAATTTGAGACACTTAAACAGAAAGTCACAAAACAAAGAGTATATCTTAATTCATTGTTAAAGTCTCCTAAAACGTCTCACAGTTCTGATAATGTTAAATTTTTAAGACAACAAGCTGATAAACCATTACCAGCTTGGAAACCAAAGATTCCATCAGCATGTGCTGATCATGTTGAGGATACTGGTTGACCTAAGACAATGGTCTGGGTTCCAGTTTCTCACTAATTATATAGTTTTTGTACAGGGATATCTAAGAAGATCTATCAATGTCATATGGATTGTTGCTAAATCAAATTTGTTGATAGTGGATTATCTCGGTATATTGGTTTAGTTTGAGTTGATTGTTATTTGCAAAGTTTTAAAAATTCATAAATTTTTCAATCGACAAACTTGTTCACCATTCATATTTTAAATGCAATATTTCTTTTTGGTGAACAAGATCTTCAAAAGAGTTGCTCATGTTGGAAGATTTGTTTTCATTTTTCGTTATTTTCTACAAATTTTTTGTTATTGTTTATATTTTTAGCGGGGAGAAAATTAGAAAAATCCAAAAAGATTGTGTTTTTTGTATGAAAAATATAAAAAATACAAAAATATGTTGGTAATTTTGAAAAATATAAAATTTGAGAAATGTGATCCGACATATATGGGAAATGATAGTACATTGACTTAGTGGACCTAACACATGAATAAACTAGACTAAAAAGTGTCGTAAGATCAATTGCATGATGTGTATGATAGGCTTAACAGGTCGTATAAGTGTTGAAAATATATAAACCTAAATGCTCGCCAAATCTAGTGGTGTTACATCTTGATACATAGTTAATATCTGTATTAAGTATCAAAAAGTTAAAAGATTGCTGTGTGTGCATGCGTTCATTTTGATAAGAAAATTCAACTTATTTTTCTTTTAATTTTGCAAAGAAATTCAACTTTATTTTTTCTTTATTTTTTTTCAAATCTTGGATCCTCTCCAATGCGATAAGATTATCCGACCGATAATATGGTATTATTCGAATTGATTGATAAGGCCTTATACAACTTCAAATTATTTTTATCTTTTTATTTTGTTAAAATGGAACCTTATCTATGTGTAGTAATACCGATCTTAAGGGAAACTTTTACGTTTATTGATGGATGTGTTGATTGACTGCAGTTATGATATGAGTGATGATTATTCAATCCTTGAATCTTCTCAAGATGGTGAGTTTAAGTATAGCAAAGTTAGTGTTAAGGGGGAGTGAAGATGCTGATTGTGTGTACAAGATTGATGCTGATAAAGATTGGAGACGTACAGCTAATGCCAAGGGGGAGTTTGTTAGTACATTTTCTTCAAGGCATTATATGTATAAAGACACACATGAAGACCAACTGAAAGCGACAAAGGCTAAAAGTTAAACGAACTCCAACAATTGTCAAGGGGGGATCTATTAATACTTGAAATGTGACAAGTACTGGGAGTTGAACCAACGTGTCGCTTTGTTTTTGTAATGAGACTATAATATGCAAAGATAGCGAATGAGGATCTCCAGATAACGAATGAACAAGAGGAGCTTAAACGAATGTGCATGTGCCTACATTACATATTAACGAATGGGCTGCACAGTACATAACAATGTGACATGTTAGTATTAACGAATGTGTCAACAGTATATAAATAGGATTCATTAGTTAGTTACACAAAGTTAGAACAGTTATTCTTACGAGACACCTATTTGTACCGAATCTATGCCGAAATTTCTAATGAACTTCTACGAGTTATTATTTACATCTTATGTGTGTGCTCGGTCGTTTTCGTTCATCGATTAGTACCGAAACGTACTGAAACATTCGTCGTGCGTTTTTCAATTTCGTAGATCAATATCGAGTTCATCGATCCTCATCGGGAAAAACACTTAGTCATAAGATGCTTTGATATTTGTATACTCATTTAATACCTCTGACCTAAGATATATAGTAGAACTTTCGTTTACCAAAGACTATTCTTTGATTAGTGTCAACCGCTGTCACGTAATTGCCAGTCATAAAGACATTCGTTGAGAGTAGTTCTGAAATTTCAGTGGGAGTTGTATGTAGTCAACATGGGATTCTGTACTCTTACATTATATGTAACAGTTAGACAGTGTGACAGCCTCGTTGATTCAAACTAGCGAAGTGTAAGTCCATACCCAAACTTACTGTGTGTTTGATTGGACCACTTTGACTCTTGAACAAGAACAATAATGATTTAACATCATATGAGATTGAAATTGTTTAATTGATGTCTTATACGGAAAAGATAGATGACAACAATTACCATAAGCTCGTTATCTTGCAACAGAACTTTCCAAGATATTTTGGATAATGACTTTAAAGTGTCATAACTTGTTCGGAGCAGTCATGTGTAGCTAGAGCGCCGCTGGTTGTCTGGGTTAAGAATATTAATTGAAAGCCGTCCAAATGGGCCTGTTGGAAATAGTGGAACGGTTCGGTTAATTTAACGTGGCTAACCGAGTTACGACCCGTGAGAGTTAAACCTTGCGCAACGAAATAAAATCCGCTTAAATTGTTTAAACCGCTAAATGACAAACAAAATTATGACAGAATTATTATTTATAAAAAATATAAATAATATAGTTTATTGACTAATTAAATAAGCTGGTTTGGGCTTTAAACAAGAGTTGGACTTTTGGCCCGTTTAGGTTTTATTATTGATAATAATAGCATTATTATCTATATAATGTAAATAATAATAAAATAACCTAATAGGGTTTTGATCTGTAATGATGATCTAAGAGCATTCCTATCCCATCCCCTAAACTCATCCCCATCCTTATAATTTGAGAAAATTAGTTAAAAAGCTACTCCATCCTATTCTCTATCCCTTTACCCCATTTCTAAAATTTAAGAAAATACCAAACTTGACCCCATATTTAGGAACAAGAAAGCTTTCCCCTATTTCCAACTCCCGCTCGTCTTTCCCGCCTATCTCCTCTCTTTTATCTTCTCCACCTCAATCTTTTTACATTACCTCACCAAATTGTCTTCTGATAGGACTTCACCAAATGGGATAGTGTTAATCGAATTCACACCTTCGTTCTTTGGCCAGTGATCGATCAAACGGTCCACTCTCTCAAAAAAATGTCTTCATTCACGGGTAATTCATCTTGAGTTTCATATATCCTTTGTAATTAATTCGTATTCTTGGTTTATATATTCCCAATTCGATGCAAGCCCTATAGTACAATTTCTAGGGTTTTGTATAGGGCAATGTTGTCCACTGAAAAAATTATATATAGCATAATACTTTGATGCCCACCAGGTGTTTGATATATTAATCGTGAATCAAACCGTTAGTAATGGTTTTTGAAAATTATAAACCAAAACCGAACCGTTGATATGTAAAACCGAACCAAACCAAATCGCTACCAACCGAAATGACTGTTCAGTTATGGTTACGCTTAATGTGATTTCGTTACTCGACTTTAACCGAAACTGAACCGAATCTTATATGTTTATATTTTACCAAATTTGAATTCATGCTGCAACTGCATATGCCTGAGCTTTAAAGTAACCAAGAGTTAACTGAACCAAACATTGTTGACTATCATGCCATGAAGTATGATTCTGTTTGTTGTATTATTGCATTATGAAGAATGAGTATGTTTGTTGAATTATTTCATTATGCTTGTGACTTGAGTGTAATTATATGTGAATTCAGTTATGGTTAATGTGTCTTCGTTGCTCGACTTTAACAGAAACCGAACCGAACCTTGTATGATTATGTGTAAATATACTGTCACTAAAGTTTTCTTAACTTACCAGTATATGAAGTTCATGGACTTGTAAGTTGTAAGTAGATATACCACTTTTAGCTTGCACTCTTCCACTTTATTCCCTGAATCCTTGGTAAATTGTAAGACAAGTAAGCACCTTTCAACTAATCCAAAACTTACTACAGGAAAATATCAATAAATAGCAACTAACTTCATATAGTTTCCACATTTATACACCGGACATCAAAAGATAGTTTTTAAAACCACTTTACATTAAACAAATGGGCCAAAATTACAAATTTATAAACATATTATATGAAAATGAAAATGATATAGGTCCTTATTATACTTATATAGTTATATGTCACCTGTTGAAGTAACATGAAAATGATAAAATGGTCGTCTGCTGTTCATGTTATAAACTATAAACTAATTTAAACATGTCAATTAGGTAGCCTGCTAAACAATATAGTCTTATCTTTTCATTTCATATATATTGTGTGTGAATCTTTTAGATATGGAAAGTCAAGATATGGACTCACAAAGCCAATACTACACCAACCTTCTTACTGGAAACTCTCATATGACCCTAGATGACTCTCCTCCCTTGCCTCTTACTTATCCAACCAACGTCAAGAGATCAGTGAGGGGTACTAACTTCGTCTTTGAAGAAGACAAGTTGCTTGTCTCTGCATGGCTAAATTGTAGCATTGATGCCATTCAAGGTACTGATCAAAAGCAATCTCAATTTTGGGAAAAAGTCTTGGAATACTTTGACCAATATAAAAAAACCACAACCGAGCGGTCATTGAAGTCTTTAACACATCGATGGTCATGTATTCAAAAGGCCACAAATTACTTTTGTTCGTACCTAAATCAAGTTGAACGGTTAAATCAAAGTGGCTTGACTGACCATGATAAGGTAGAAATTTCGTTCTTACTTGTGTTGAGAGTATTTTAATTTAAATTTAGTTTTTTCTGACATGAATTTTATTGGTTTAAATGAAAGTTTGACAGGGCAAAGATTATGTACCAATCAATACGTAAAAAAATCTATCCGTTCGAGCATTGTTGGCACCTATAAAGGACCAACCTAAGTGGATTTCATATACCACAAACGATGACACAATTAAAAAGAAGACGACGGTACCATCCCCGACCCCGACCACAACCTCATCCCCCACAGAGAATGTTATCGAGTTGGACCGACCAATGGGTAGGAAAGCTGAAAAAGCAAAACGAAAGGCCCAAAGCATTCAATCGGAGGAAATAATCCAACTTAGAAAGATGAAGTATACCCTTTTAGAGGAGTCGAGTGCTCAAGAGAAAGAGTATTATCGTCTTAAGGCTGAGAAGATGGAGCATGACAACGCAAATGAGCAAAAAAAGTTACATCTTGAAGATGAAAGGTTGAAGTTAAAGAAAGAAAAGTTGAGGATTGAAGCTGAGAAAGCGGAGCTTGCAAAGAAGGATTCAGATCAAAGAATTATGATGATGGATGTGAGTATCATGTCTAAAATTCAATGACTATATTTTGAGGGACTTCAAAGGGAAATCATAATGAGGCATCACCATGATTTAGATAATCAACTTTGAAGACCGAAGACTATTTTTTGAATGTTTAGTAATTACTTGATGCTAACTATTTTTTGGTGGTTTTTTTAAGCGTCATCAAGTGAAGCGTTAATCGATGTTGACGAATTTAGATAACCGTAAGTTAAAAAGGCAGCCTTTCTTTTGGTGAAGTTATAATATGTTGTCGAATTTAAGTTTTTGAGTATTAATGCTTTGTTATGATCTAATTGTTTGTGTTCTGTGATATAGTTTTACTTTAATTGTATGGTTTTGAATGATTAGCCTTTCAATGATCCGTTTTCCTATTTATATAGAAATTTTAATAGCAAGTATAATATCTTTTTTTTATGAGTAGCGCAAGTCGGTTTCATGGGTTTGATTGTTTGACAAAATAGACAATAAGACAAAATAGATAGTGGTTAAGGTTGTGAATGAATAAAGAAGAAACAAATAATAAAAAAATAATATAGAGATAGGAAATGGGGGATTGGATGTGGAAGGTTTTTTAAAAGTGAGAAATAAATTTAAGGAATATGAGTTTTTAGCTAAATTATGGGGATGGGGATAAGGGATGGGATGAGAATGCTCTAAGAAAAGTGGAGCCGTACTCAACCAAAAAGGTCCCAACTCCAAATCTGGTTTTCCACAGCAACCACAAACCAAGTCGCCGGTCTCAGGCAAAAGCCACCGGCCACCACTATTAGACGTTGGAAGCTCCCGTCGGATCAATGTCGCTCGCCACTGCTGTCCGACGCCACCCGACCCACCGCCTCTCAACAGCCCCTGTCTACCGCCGCTTGCCCGACGCTGCTGCTGGCTGAAGTTACTGCTGCTGCCGTGTACTTACCGTTGTGCCGCTGTCATGCACCACCGCTGTTGTCACGCACCACCAGCCGCCGTCTAGATTGTTCGGTTCGTCAACTAGCACTTGTTCGTTGAATCTCGGTGTCTCGAACGGCTATTCATTAACCGCAAGGTATATCAATCTCATCGGTAATTAGATAGATTAATTATATTTATTTTTATACCGTGCTCGCGTCGTTTGTAACCGGATCCTATCGGGTTAGTTTTAATGGTGATTACTCGTTTATATTCCGTTGCGTTTTATATTAATTAACTAATTATATCGAACCCAATTTATTTGATAATAAAATTTTTACTGATCACGATCGAAACCAAACAGTTTAAAGTGAATAGGGACGTTCATTTAATACTATTTTTGACCGGCCCTTCGACACCGATCAGAGGCTTCATGGGCCAAGCTCGAGCAATGTGTAATCAAAACGGGCCAAGCTTGTGGGCTCAGCTTGACTCGTTTGCACCCCTATGGATACAACATCCAAATCAATCTCAACATAATACCGGTACCCTCCCGCATATTTTAAGGGTGCGTTGACCTTGGTATGAATTTTGTGTTGTGACCGGATTTGATTCTAAATTGTCACTTTTAAAGGACATTTCGAATTCCCCCTTTCCTCCTAGTTCGGTGTTGTCCTTCACATAAAACTTCACCTGTTAAGGACGAAGTAGTTAATCTTGAATCAAAGTGACTTTCCAATTACTTCTTATTATTTCTTCCAAAACTGTTATTGTGAATACGATACATTTTTTTTAAGAAAAACGTGGCCTGCTTTTTTATATCACTCTATGAGAAATGGGGCCTGTTTCTATTGATTATATTAATTATGAGAGATGTTTTCATAATTATGATAGATATTTTCATTGTTGTAGTAACGGAATTTGCATATATCTATACATAATTTTTTTAATGTGACATTTGCTTATTTTTTTATTATAACTATGATAAGCAAGGTAATGATTACATCGAAACAGAAGGCAGACGGGCAACAAGTTGTGTCGCTACCCATTTTTGAATTGCATAACTCATCTTTTAAAAACCTCATTCGATGATCTTGGGGTCATAGCATTACTATTCATGAGCCGTTGAACTCGGGTAAGTAACTCCACAGCTTCAGGAACGAGGAAACTAAAAGTGTCAAAAGTAAAAGAAATAAATACATGTTGGTTGTCAAGACACGCATTCTCATGTTTAGTCAATTTGCCTGAAGCAGCTTAACAGACTGTGAAACCATTACTCTCTAAGCCCACCAGAGGGAAAACCCCTGTTAAATCCACACACACATGTTTTTCTCATATCCATCCAAACACCAAAATGTCAGCCAGTCGAAGAAATGATCTTCCCTCTAACGGGTCAGTCAGAAAATTCACAGGTGTTTCTTTCTTAATAAAAATTGTTTATGTGTGTAATTTATTATGATTTATAGATCAACGAAAGTTAATACTTGGATTTGGTATTTGAATAACAGAAAATGAAATATATAAAAATAAAAATTAATAAATGGAAAAACATGGAATGCTGGCATATTATGGTGTATTAGCGGAATTTGCATACAACAGAAATATTTGAAATGTTTCATCTATAATATTCATAAATATTTTTTTATTTGATTTGTAACATGATATATGTAAGTTGTAATACCTGGATTTATAAGTATTTTAATATTAGAAAATGATATGCATAAAAAAAATGTGATGCTCGTTAAAGCCAGGGAGGAATATATTTAAATGCCCCCTTGAATAAATATCGTTTGCTACCCTTTAGAGATTTTGAAAAAAATAGATAAATAAATAAATAAAATAGTGATATAAATATTTTTGCTATATATACGTTGTAGACAGGTTCTAAAAAAATCGTCTCTCTCTCTTTCTCTCTCTCTCTCTCTCTCACACACCCTACCTACTCTCCCTGATTATGGCGATTGACAACTGTGTTACACGTGAAGACATCCAACCTACCCATATCCACTCGGAGGAACATATTGGTTCAAACGGAATAAATATCAAGGTTTTAATTTATATAATGTATATTACATGGTATGTTCATGTGTGATATTTTATGTATCTAAAGCACGTCTCATAAACTTTAGACAGGAGAATCCATAAAAAATTCAAAACAGTTGGAAGAAATCCGAAGTCTTCTTAATAATAATAATTATAATAATTGTCCCTATAAAACATTGGAAGTGGTTGACGTTCTCCAAAAACTTTGCATCAACCATTACTTCCAAGACGAGATAGACGCGATACTAAAAAGGCTTCACGCGAAAATCTCCAATTCTCTTGACTACGATAATTATGGACAAATTAGTCTTTACAACGTTTCACTTAGTTTTCGAATCCTTCGTCAAGAAGGTTACTACGTTTCAGCTGGTGAGCACACGTACACTCGTTCTTGTTGTAAAGTTTTATGCACAACATGTCATGATAATTATATGGAGGTATTAATTAATTAGTTAGTAAAATGTGTTGGGATTTAGATGTTTTTGCAAGCTTTAAACAAGAAGATGGAAAATTCAAGGGGGAAATAGCAGAAGATGTTAAGGGTCTAATGGCATTATATGAAGCCTCACAGGTAAGCATAGAAGGAGACCATATGATTGAAGAGGCTGCGGATTTTAGTAGCCATAGGCTCAAAGAAATGATTCCGTTTCTTGATCAAGATGAAGCTATAATGGTGAATGATACTTTCAAATATTCATATCAACAAACCTCGTCAGCTTTCACGGTCAAGAAATACATCAAGCGTTACACCGGGACTACCATGTCTGAACTAGCCGAGTTGGAGTTGGCTAATGTGCAGTCGCTACATCGAAAAGAAGTAGATCTAATCTCTAGGTAAAAATTTATCTATATTCAGCTTAATCCCACTATTCTTTTAGGATTATATTGTAAAATTTCTATTACTTTTTTTGCATTCTGTAGACCGTAGATACACCGTCTGAAATTTAATCTCACGCTTTTTTTAAATGGTCGTTTGAGGATTCCTCAAATGGCTGTTTTGACTTCCTAATTTCAAATCATAGTTCTCTACTATTGAAACTGTCGTTTTAGTATTTGTCAGGCGGCCATTTATAATATAGATAGCATAGCATGTTTGATCTTTATGACTTTATGATCAAATAGATGGTGGATGGATTTGGGGTTGGCAAAAGAGTTTAAGCTTGCAAGAAACCAACCGGTGCACTGGTACTTATGGCCAATGGCCAGCCTCACCGATCCCAGCTTGTCGGAGCAGCGAATCGAGCTCACAAAGCCCATTGCTTTAGTCTTCCTGATTGATGACATTTTTGATGTTTATGGAACTCTAGACGAGCTTATACTCTTCACGGAAGCCGTGAAAAGGTATATAAATATAATACGAAATCGATAGCATAACTTACTTATAAGGTTTCGTCTTAAATTACTTGCAGATGGGACAGTAACAACCTTGAACAACTCCCATATCACCTGAGAATCTGTGTTGAGGCTTTATATAAAGTAACACATGAAATCAGTGAGAAGATCTACAAGAGGCATGGGTTCAATCCCAATGAGTTTTTGAAACAAGCGGTAAGGACTCTGATAAAAAAACGTGCCTAGGAGCTCAGTACTCAACGAGTAAGGGCTCATGTTAGACGGGAATTATAATATATACGTGTGTGTGAAGTTTTTTTTAGCTTTTATAAATGTACAAAAGAGAGAAACAAGTTTATCAACCAAAAAAATTCCAATATAAACGTGAATCTATAATATATATAATTGAAAATCCTAAACTCCTACGTGTCGCGATGTGGTCGCTCCCCCCTTTTATGGAAGCCACCAGATTGCTTGATTTTTAAATGGAGTCCTCTCATTGATTTAACCCAAATTCATGGGTATAGTTATTACCAACACCAGATAGCTCTTAAACGGGTTATAACATCTAATTAAATTAAAAATTAATCATACCAATTATTTGATAGGAAAATCCTATAAAATAGGGATATACTAAAATTTAATATCCAATTTAAAAAGAAATAAATATTATTTATAATTAATAAACAATTTTATAGTAAAAAACATAAGCGGGTTAGGTCACCAAATCTAGATAGCTTTTAAACGGGTTATAACATGTCATTTTTTTATGAAACCAATCATCAAACCCTAGTATATTATTAACTTTCTTATAATAAAAAAAATCCAAAAAGTAAATATTAAAAAACGAAAAATGTAAAACAAACATTCTCTCAAGCCATCAGATTGCTTTATTTGTAAATGAAGGTTTATCACGTATTTGACTCGAATTCATGGGTAAAGGTCTCACCAAACCTACATAGCTCTTAAATGAGTTATAAAATCTCATTATATTAAAAATTAATCTCATCAAATATTTGATATGAAAATCCTATAAAATAGAGATATACGAAAAATTAATATCCTATTTTATTTAAAAAAATATTATTTATAATTAATAAACAATTTTATAATAAAGAAAATAAATGGGTAATAGGTATCACCAAACCCAGATAGCTTTTAAACCGGATTATAGCATATCATTTATTTGTGAAACCATTTCATCGTCAAACCTCAAGTATATTAATTATTGACTTTCTTATAACAAATAAAATTAAAATCCAAATATACATATATAAATATTGAAAATGAATAATGTAAAACAACCCCCGTAATACGGGGGATAAAATCTAGTTATAATATATATATATATATATACATATATATATATACATATATATATATATAGGGTTATGTTAGAATAAAAACCCACTTGAGTTGTGAAAACTCTAGAAACTCATTCTCAATCACATGTTTTTAATTAAAGATTAAATCTTGTGGTCCACAATTAAAGCTAATAAAAAATGTTAAAGTTTGTTTACACTTTCTCTCTCATTAAAACATAAATAAAAATTAGGAAAAAAAATAGCAAAACATTTTTTTTATGTTTTCGATGTTTTGTATTAAATGTAAGAACATATATTGCGTGTAACAAAAAAAAACGATGCTACATAAGGTTTTCACGGGTTTTCACAACTCAAGTGGGTTTTCATTTTATACTTTGCCTATATATGTGTGTGTGTGTGTGTGTGTGTGTGTTTGTGTGTGTATAATTGGCTACATGAAAATCCTATGTGTCATGATGTGGTTGCTCTCCACCCCCTCTCGAACCACCAGATTGCTTCATTCCTGAATTGTGGCTTCTTATACATTTGACCTGAATTCGCGGGTATGGCTTTTACCAAACCCGGATAATCCTTAAACGGGTTATAACATCTCATTTATTTATAAAACATTTCATCATCAAATAATAATTTTCGCGGGTCATGGGTCTCACCAAACCCGGATAATTCTTAAATGGATTATAACATCTCAATTATTTATGAAACTCCTTAATCATCAAACAATAATTTTCACGGGTCATGGGTCTCACCAAACCCGGATGACCCTTAAACGGGTTATTAGATCTCATTTATTTGTGAAACCCTTTTAACATCAAACCTTAATATAGTTTCTCACATCTACATATTCCCTGTCGCCGGTCTATCCTCTCTATCACCGATTTACTTATGATTACCACCACCATCATCAATCTCCCCTCTCATGCATCAACCACCATCGTAACCCACGTTAACCACCACTTTTTCATAAGACAAATATTTGTTTTCATGTTTGTTCGTTTTAAATAAAAATCAGCATATTCAGGTTCGTTTATGTTCGTTCGTTAAAAATATAAGAAACCTACACATCTCAATTGAAAGAGCCCTAACATTAATTAAATATAATTAACGTAACAAACTACTATATACGTATTAAATTAAAACAAAGTTGCGTTAAAAAATAAAGCAAATCATTATAAAATATAAAAATAGCAAAACGATTAAAACAAAAACCTAAATAAAGCCTCACTAACACGGGTATAATATATATAAACGAAATCTTTAAAAGCTCTCTGGTTGCTCCCTAAATTCTCTCAAACCACCAAATTGCTTTATTTGTAAATGGAGGCTTCTCATGCATTTGACCCGAATACACGAATATGGTCTCACCAAACCCAGATAGCTCTTAAACGAGTTATAACATCTCATTAAATTAAAATTTAATCTTACCAAATATTTGATATAAAATCCTATAAAATAGGGATATACTAAAAATTAATATCTGTTTTTTTAAGATATTATTTGTAATTAAGAAACAATTTTATAGTAAAAAAAATAAGTGAGTCATAGGTCACCAAACCCAGATAACTTTTAAATGTGTTATAGCATATTATTCATTTGTAAAACCCTTTCATCATCAAATCCTAATTATATTATTAACTTTCTTACAATAAAGAAAATTAAAATCCAAAATATAATTATTAAAAAACATAAAATGTAAACAACCCCTGTAATATGGGGGATAAAATCTAGTATATATGTATATATACATATAATATATATATATATATATATATATATATATATGGTCAGATTATACTACAAATGGAGACAAAAATGATTAGGATGAGAATGATCTGTAGTAAAAAAAAACCTAAAAAATAATGAAAAATTAATTAAAAAAATCATAACTCAAAATTGAATAAAAAAATAAAAATGTAAAAACACAAAAATGTTTCCACCGTCTTCCTCATTCTTAAAAAAAATAAATAAATAAAACTCGAAAAATACACAATGCTGAGAAAAAAAATATCGTTGTGTCTTTCTATTTATCATTGTGTTTTTGTTTATTTTCGTCATTGATTGTGTCTTTTTTTCTTGGTGTTGCGTCTTTTTTTTCTTTATATTGTGTTATATTACTCAACGTTGTGTTATATTTTGTTCGGCATTGTGTTATATTTTGCGTCATACTGTGTCTTTTTAATTTATCATTGTGTTGTTTGTTTATTTTCGGCATTGTGTATTTTTTCTCAGCGTTGTGTCTTTTCGGCTTTTTTTTTGAACGGGAATGACGGAGAAACATTTTGGTTTTTAAATTTTTTTCGTTTTTTATTTATATTTTGAGTTATGATTTTTCTATTATTATCTAAAATTTTTTTTAAGTGGTTTTTTATGTAGCCACAAATTTTTCTCACATTTTTCATTTTTGTTTTCCTTTGCAATTTAACTTTTTCCATATATGCAGTTTTTTTTTAGCTTTTATAAATGTACAAAAATAAGAAACAAGTTTATCAACCAAAAAATTGTCAATTTCGTATACCAAATTTATCAGCCAACTTTTCAACATGTTAATGTCAATATCTGCATCTTGAGAAATACTTACATTTTCTCATCTACAATTGTAAATGATCAAATTGTAACTATTTTATACAGTACTTATGTAACTTATCATTATACACTTATCAAGGCTTATTTATTTGACAATATATATTCTTTTATTCATTTATAATTATGAACAAACCTATTGAATTCCTGTAGTGGACAAACCTTTGTGAAGCATTTCTAATAGAAGCAAAATGGTTTGCTAAAGAACACATGCCTATGGCCAAGGATTACTTGAAGAATGGGATGGTTAGTACCGGGGCATATGTCGTGATAGTGCACATGTTCTTCCTCCTTGGCGGTGGTACTAGCAAAGAAAGTGCTAGACTTATTAACGACAACAAAAACATCTCATCTTGTTTGGCGAAAATTCTCCGTCTTTGGGATGATTTAGGAAGTGCTAAGGTAAAGGATTATGCCTAGCTATATTTTGTTATGTTTTGATGATAAATTTGAAAACCAAATCTGTATTCACAATCGATCAGGATGTCGATCAAGATGGTCATGACGGATCATATGTGACATACTACATAAAAGAAAACGAAGGTTGTTCGATCCAAAATGCATGTGATCATGTTATGGCAATGATAACCAATACTTGGAAGCAACTAAATAAGGAGTGTCTCTCCCCAAATCAGTTTTCGGTTACTTTCACAAAGGCTTGTCTGAATCTTGCAAGGATGATTCCTCTTATGTACAATTATGATGCGAATCATTCTCTACCTCTCTTGGAGGACTATATAAACTCCATGCTTTAAGTTAAATATGTGCTAGTAGTTTGTATTTCATCCTAAAAAAGTTGTCACGCTTTGGTTCAACCTAAATAAGGTCACTTTTAGTTTTACTAAACCTAAAAGGGGTATGTCATAAGGCGATTGTGAATTTTATTTTTTTTTTAATTTCATAGAGCCGTGTATAATCATATTATTCATCCTCCTTATTTTAGTTTTTCTATTGTAATTTTCTTTATCTTTGTTGAATAATAACTTTTGCATCAAAATAGAAGGTAAATTGTCAACAAGTTGCCGTTAACCCTTTGTTTTTGTGCACTGGTTGTTTGCTTTTATTATAAACATGGTGTCTAGTGTTTGTAGCTTCTTGCTAGATAGCTAAATTTTCATTATTCAATGTAGTGGTTGTTTACTTTTATTATAAACATGGTGTCTGGTGTTTATCTGATCGTTTAAGCTAAAATTACAACTTGCTTCTACAGAGGAAAATTGGAAATAAATAATCTCATCTTTTGTGTATTGGCTGATAATAATCTCACCTTTAAAAATTACTACCAATGGTTCCACTTTTCAACTATTTTTGTCACAATGGTCCTTCGTTAAAAAATACTTAACGTCGTTAAGTTTTTTCCTAGTTTCAAATCGATGTTTTAGGGCTTTTTAACGGAAGAAGGATACGAGTCGACCGATGTAAAACTTATCTCGAAATGGTGATCCAAACGACGAAACAATGCTTCAATTCGGGTGCTTGAATTTCCAATTAACAAAAATCAAGTCATTTGAATCACCGGTTTGAGATAAGTTTTACATCAGTCAACTCATATCGTTCTTCCGATCAAAAGCCCTAAAACATCGGTTTGAAACTAGGGAAAAAACATAACGACGTTAAGTATTTTTTAACAAAGGACCAGTGAGACAAAAATAGTTAAAAGATGGGACCGTTGCTAGTGATTTTTAAAGATGGAATTATTATCGGACAATACAAAAAAGATGAGATTATTTATTTCCAATTTTCCTTCTACAGATAAGGAAACTAGTATAACTTAAAAGATAAAAAAGGTCCCAAAATTAACATAAGAATAGTCAACACCCTCAAAAAATTCCAAAGATGACCACGAGTCATGTTTTCGCCATATTCGACAAATACATGCAACCATCAGATTAACTATCCCTAGATGTGGTAAATGGGTTGGGTTGGATCGAACGGGTCATGGGTCGAAATGGGTTTGGGTCGAAACGAGTTTGGGTCAGAATAGGTCAACTAATAAAAGGGTTGTTTTGGTTTGGGTCAGAATAGGTTAGGGTTGGAACGAGTCAGAACGGGTTTCAAGGGGTTTTTTTTTTTTTGAACGAGAACAACGGCGGAAAAATTTTAGGGTATGTTTAGTTGAAGGTAATGGAATGAAGGGAGAATGGAATGGGAGAAGTAATGGAATAAACAAGGGAATGGAATAGATCATTACCATTCCTTTGTCTTGTTTGGTTTTTCTATAGGAATGTAATAAATTATTACTTTATGTTATTTGGTATCCAAAGAAATTGTATGAATTAATTACTTGTTGGGAAATAGGTATTATTAATAATTTTTTTTACCAAAAAAAAAAGAAAGAAAAAAAAACTGCAATGACGATGGTGGTGGTGTTAGCTCCGGTGACTAAAATGGTGGTGGTAGTGGCGACGTTGGTGGTGGGGGTGGGGGTGGTCAAGCGGTGGTAGCATTGGTAGTGATGGCGATGGTAAGGTGGCGGCGACGGTGGTGGTGGTTAGGCAGCGACAGCGGCGGCCGGTGATGGTCAGGCGACGAAGATGACAATGTTTACGATGGTTACGGCGACGACTGTGGCGGCGGTGGTTGCGCGGGTGTTAAGGTGGTGGTGGTGGAGGCGGTAGTGGTGGCGACGGTGGTGATCAGGTGTTGGTGGTGGTTGTTGTTATTGTTAGGTGATGGTGGTGTTGAGAAAGTAGGGTGAAGGAGGAATGGAATGAAAAAAAAGAAGCGGGGTGGGAAGGAATTGTTTTGATGGAATGGGATTCCATGTGTAATGGATGATTCTATTCCATTAAGCAACCAAACACCACTTTTTTCATTCTCACGCAATGAATCATTCCATTCTCCATATCATTCCTGCATATCAAACGCTACCTTAGTATTTTTAAATTTTATGTTTTTAATTTATAATTTGAGTTATGATTTTTTATTATGTTTTTTGAATTTTTTACTAAGAGGTTTTCTATTAAGATAAAAAAACCCCTCAAAAAAATATTCAAAAATAATTTAAAAAAACATCATAACTCAAAATATAAATCAAAAACAAAAAAAAGTGAAAAACTAAAATGTTTCCTTCGTTATCCTTGTTTCATAAATAAAATAAAATAAATAAATAAAAACCCACCGAGAAATCAAACCAAAACCGAAAAATCGTACGGAAATGAAACAAAAAGCCAAAACCGAACCAAAACAATCAAAATCAAAAAATCGATCAAAACGAAACTAAAAAAATTGAAACCGAACAAAAACGAAACTAAAAAATGGACAATAACGAAACAAAAAACCAAAAACGAGTCCGGAATCGACCAAAAAGAAACCAAAACCCAACCCTCCTGTGTGAAAACTCGTGTCGGCTTGAAACCTGAACCGAACCCGTTCCAATCTCAAACCCGTTTCGTGTCGAAACCTGTATTGTGCTGAAACCCGTTCCGATCTGAAACCTGTCACATTTCCTTAGGATACTAACCCACATCGACCCATTTCTTTGAATATGTCGACCCATTTTGACCCGAAAATAACAAGATGAAATTTCAAATGACTCATTTAACCCATTTAATTAAAATCTCTGACCCAAATCAACCCATTTAATTTTTAAAACAACCTAATTAACCCATTTAAAATGTTTTAAGTCAAAATTGCCACCCATAGCTATTCCTCATGTCCTCCAAGAGCGTATCTGCCCACCACTTGAAACATTGATGACAAAGGCACCAACCATGTGGAACCAAATGTTTCAGCATGTTTGCCCGCAACGGTGCATCTTACTCGGTGGTTGCCGCGACAACTTACCTTTTCAAGAAAATTAATTCCCAACTAACAGCTCATTTCTTATAATGTCAGACGTACCTTTTTTCATTGGAAAGAACGTTCTAACACTGGTTTTAAATGCTCAAGTTTCATAGGATTGAATATAATAATTTTTGGGTCAGTTCAAGTTCTGTATGGGTGGCTCAACCACTATCTAAAGTGAACAAAAATTCAGGGCCTTTTACAAAACATATTGAAGAAACACTAATCGACCCCGGGCAGATTACGGATAATCTGGGGGTTAAATAGATGTTTCCCACGAGGATGAGGTCCAGCAAAGAAAGTTGTTCTTCAGGTGACCTGCAAAACAGACACCGTAAGCTCGTCACTGAGAAGGGGGGGTTCCTCCTTGTGACCACCCTCCGGCGTGAGAATCAGACTAGATTGCTCTGAATATAAGTGTATATTAAGAGATTGCTAGAGAAGATAAGATAATGAGATATCAGATGATGTCCTTACCATTCCAAGGTGTTGGAGTATTTATAGCTGAAGGTAGGTTTCCAAGAAGGTACAGCCGGCTGAATAGTATTCCTGTTCTACCAACAGTGGGCTGCGTACAAGCCATGCTGGTTGGTGGATAGGCTGCGGCCGATAGTGCTGCCGGCTATGCACTGTTCCACCAACTGTAGGCTACGCACGTCCCATAGTAAGGGTTGGTGAGTAGGCAGCGGCTAATAGTGACAAACAGTACTAGAGGGTGCTCCTCCTCGTACTGTTGTCGGTGAGCTGTCACCCTGTGATTGGTTCACGAGCTGTTTTGGTCAGATTGTCTGTTTTGCCCATACCTTGGCAGGTATAGTACAAAAGATCTTCCAGAAGCATACGGACTGGCTCATTTGGGCGGGAGTATTCCCGCCTTGCTCATTCCTTCAGGTGACATTACTGAAGTATCAAGAGTTAGTGCCTTATGCGTGTAGCCTTGCTATCAGTGCGGGTAGCCTTCCCTGATGGCTTGTATCCGCAACTGCGGGAACAAGCGGGGTACTTTACCATTGGGAGGCTTTCCTTGCGGGAACAGCTGGCGTACTGCGCGTAAGGTCTTCTCTGAGCATGGTGGGTCCTGCGGAAGCAGTTGGTCGTTGCGCAGACGTCCCTCTTCAAAGTGAGTCTTGCGGGTCCAACTGGGCTCTGCTGGGACCTACCTCTTCAAGTCCCCCCAGTCCAATGTTCTTCTCATGAATTATTAATAAGTGAGGTGAACTTTTGGACTTTAGCAATGGGTTTTGAAAAGGGTTTTTAGTTTTATGGTTTTCCGTGGGGATTCTTCCCGCGGTTTTCCTAATGTCACGCAGAAATTCCCGACTTTCTGCTTGATCTTTGGGTATGAAGCGGGTAGGTCTGTAACCTCCTCGCAAGTCAGGAGCGTTGAGTCCCACTTGTGTGGATTCTCCATGGGGTTTTGGTAGTTTTGAACATAGTGATCAATTATGTTAAAACCACCAATTCCATCTTGGAGTTTCAAACAATATAGTTCTCGACGTTCCCGCTATGCGGGGATGTTATTCCTGTTTCCGCAAGCATGGCCCAGAAGATCCTTCTTGGTTTGAATTCCCTGCGGAGCGCTAAGTATGTGAAGGGTTTTGCCTTGACACTGTACCCGCACTCGTCTTACGGTTACTTTACTTCCAAGGTATTCCTGGCGTCAATTCCCTGCGGGTGCTAAGTATGTGAAGGGTTTTGCCTTAACACTGTACCCGCACCTGTCTTATAGTTACTTGGTTGCCAAGGTAAGGGGTATTTTCCCGCTTACTTTTGAATCTTTTTGAAATTTTGAAATTCGAAGAGTTGGTGAAAGGATAAGAATAGTCCAAACTATTGAAACGTCGTCCGACGGTTTCTTCTGACAGTGTCAGGACGTGCAGGAAGTTATGGCGACGTGACAGTATATGGTCATTCCAGGCGCTTTTTCAGGCACGTGGGCGCGAATTTTTGGGCGCGTGGCCGCGAAATTACTGGCACGCGTCCTTTCAACAGCTGTTGCCAGCTTGCTTATTGCCACGTGTCATAGTTTCATTGCACCTGCGATTTCTCTCTCTTCCGCATTAAATTCATCGCATTAATTGCGATTAGTATATAAAGGGGGAGAGGGTCCTTTGCAATCCACACTTTCACTTTTCATCTTCAAAACGATTTCCGGCGAATACTCACCTTTTCAGACGAGCATTCTCTTGAAATCGTTCTCTTCTTTCATACCTGCAAGATGTCTTCTGCTCACGATGTTGAGGCTACAGCCCAGGAGGCTGGGGTGTATGCCGAGAACCCGTCATCCACGTCCGACAAGGATGACAAGAGTACTGCTGGCGAGTGCCAGTGTGCTCTGCCTGTCGATCTATATCAGTACATCGTCAGGAAGTTCATGCTTGAGTCTTTCGAGCCTGAGTTTCCTGAACCTCACCAGACGGTGTATGATGCCCCCAGAGGCAAGATCGGGGTATATGCCGCATTCTTTGTCTATGGGAATCTTAGGTTCCCCTTGACGAAGTTTGTGTACCGTGTTCTGGAGAGGCACGGTGTACACCTGACCGAGGTACACCCGATGGCGATCGCGAAGATTCGCCACTTCGAGTGGGTGTGCGGGATTCTGGGCGTTGAGCCCTTCGTCGACCGCCTGATGACCTTCTACTCTTGGAGGTGCATCCAGGGGTGGTATACTCTGATAACCCGGATCAAGGTTTTGAAGATTTGCGCAACCGAGCGCAGTCTTCGTTCATGGAAGCGGGAGTTCTTTTATATCTCCGCTCGCGCCATCCCCCTTGCCATGAAATTCAAGAATGGGCAAGCACTCCCCAGCCTTCACGCCTCCAACTACCAGGAGGCGGAATGATTCTCAAAGATTTCCTGAGTCCAATCTCCGATTTACCGCTTTGCGGAGTCCGGGATGGTGATGCTCGGGATGAGCCGGGTGTGGAAGGATGCGGAGGCGCAAAAGATCCCGATCGTCCTTGAATACGGTTTGAACTCTGTCCCTTACGGTATGCTCTGTCTTCTTTGTTTATATAGGTTTGTCTTCTAACTGTTTTTCTTTTATTTCAGAGGGGAACGACTTGCAGTCGCTCCTGCATCCGCGGGAGGCTGATAGTCCCGCTCGGATGGGTACTCGTGCTATAGATGAGAACGAGTTGCCCATCCTTGAACAGACGGCGGATCGGTTCATGGAGGTCTACCCGCCAGGCCACGAGATCCTGAGCGCCAGGCGGCCAGGTAAGGCGTTATTCAACCCTCTACCCCTCAATGCTGAAACCTCTGCTGGAATTCCTCTAATCTTGTGTTCTGATGAGGAATCCGCAGATGGTCCTCCGTTGGTGCGGAAGAAGAAGGCTGCCGGCGGGAAGGGGCTGGCGAAGGTGGCCTCCACTGCCGATCCGGTGCCTCGGTCTGATTCAGAGACCGAGAGCGAGGAGGTGGCGGGGAACCCTGGTGGTGATAAGACCACTGCTCCGGAGGCTGCGACGACTGTCACCTCCGGAGAGCCCAGGATGACGACGGTGAGCGGCGTAAAGAGGCCGGCTCCATCGGGTTCGTCCCCGCCTGTTCGCACTTTTAGGCTCAAGAAAACCCGTAAGTACAAACTTCCTTTATTTTTAACTTCATAGCTTTCCATCATTAATACTTATCTTCTTTGTGCAGGCGTGGATGCTACCGCATTCCAGGGTGGAGCGGGGAGGAATACCTCCGGACCCATGAAGGTAGGCTTGGTCAGCCTACCTGAGGCGACGACCCAGGCGGCTGCGCCTGCTTCAGTTGGTTCAGTTGCTCACCCAGTTGAGCCAACTGTTCCAACTGTGATGACATCACCGCCGGCTGTCAGTGCCATATTTACTGAATCTTTCACTGAGCCGGCGGTGACTTTTTCTGCGGACTCCTCCGCAGCGGCGACCACGGTTGTGAGTTCACCTACGGTGAGTTCACCTCCGTTGGTTTCTACTACCGCGGCGGCCTTCACCATGCCTCCTCCGTCATCGGCAACGACGGCCGATCCTTCAGGTATGCTTGGGGCTTCTCGCCAACCTCTGCCTCCTTCCCATCTGCCTCACCTCTTGGACGGATTTCCCTTGGGTTCAGGTGATGGGTTTGGCGGCTATCGGCCTGTTGTCGACTCTACAGGTGCGTAGGGTTCTTTTGGCCTTTTTTTTTTTTTTTTGTATCATCTTTTCCTAACTGCTTTTTGTTTTTTGCAGTGTCGGATTCCAATGAAGTGTATGTTCCACGATGGAACATCCGCCGAGGAACAACCCTTCGCACGCCTGTGGAGTGCGTGGAATGGGCTCGTCACGCAGCTCCCAGTGGTGCGTTGGGGGAAGCCATGGCTAGCTACCAGGAGGGTAGGCTAACCAATGAGCTTCGGGTTCTCCTGGCCCGGATGCAGCCGCGCGTCGAGCTGCTTTGTCGTGAAAACGACAAGTTAAAAGCAGCTCGCATCCAAGAAGTAGCTCAGGCGCGGGCTGTCCAGGAGGAGAATAGGAGGCTTACCGCAGTGGCTGCGGAAAAAGAGAAGGCCTTCAAGGCCCTCGAGGTTGAAGTTCAGGCCCGTCTCGAGGCACGTTCCAAGGCTGCCCAAGCTGTTAACGAACAGCTTCGGCTGGCTAAGGAAACTGCACGGAACGCAACCGAGAGGGCCACCAAGGCTGAAGCTGTTGCTGAGCCTCTACGCCTCGAGAATGAGGAACTTAAAGCAAAACTTGAGGCGCTCCAACAGGCTCATGATGCCTTGGCGATGGAAGACGCCAAGAAGCTCCAAGAGATCTTGGACCAGAGGGGCGTGCTTGACCACACTGAGCGGAAGCTAAAGGGCATTGAAGAGGCTGCTGCAAAGGAAGTGTTGCTTGCCAACCTCAATAAAAGTGAAGCCGAACGCGCCCGTAACCAAGCTCAAGCCGCCCTCCAAGAGGCTCTGGTTGCCAAGGAATGGCTTCTTCGAGAAGCGTTGTCTCAGGTAAGCTTAACTTCATAATGTCTTTACGCTTTTCTTTGTAAATAGAAAAGGTTTTGATACTTGTATTTTTTCTTGTAGGTTGTGCATCGAGTCTTTACGGACACATCATACGACGATGCCATGAGCGCAGCCCTCAACGCTTCTCATGAGGATGGGGAAAAGGCCGGCTTCCTGCTTGGTCTAGGGTTTGTTGAGAAAGGCATCTCGCCTTCCAACTTCCCTTTGTATGATGTGGATACTGAAGCTGTTTATGACCAAGCAGTTAACCAGTATGCCGCCTTCCCGCATCCGGTGGTGGAGAAGGTGAACGAAGTCGCTGCTGCTGATGATGGGCTAGCTATCCTTAAAACTTTCCTTGAACCGCCACGCTCTACTGATGGTGCGGGTCCAAGTGGAAGTGGTCCTGAAGCTTGATCCTGAAGATCCCTTTCCACCATTAGAGTAGATTTTTATTTTTGTATAGCTTCTTTTGTATGCGGGTATGTACCAAGCAATCTTTGTAATATTTGAATTTCGATGGAATAAAGATTATTTGCCAATCCCTTGCCTTGTTTATTTCACGCATATTCTGATTTAACTTAGCAATTTCTTTAGTACTTAGATAATTTAACTTTTCAACGTGGTAGATAATAAGTTAAAGTTTTGCCTCCTCTTTCGTGATTGTGCGGATAAGACCGTCACTTGCACTTAGTAGGATGGCTTAACTTTACCTATATCTCACCTGCGTGGAATTTTTCCTCATCTTTTCCTTTTAAATTTTCTAAGTGTTTAGAATAAGTTAACCTTTGAACGTGGTAGATAATAGGTTGAAGTTTTGCTTCCTTGTTCGTGATTGTGCGGGTAAGACCGTCACTTGCACTTAGTAGGATGGCTAAACTTTGCCTACATCTGACCTGCGTGGAGGTTTTCCTCATTCTGTTAGAAATTTCCTAAGCATTTTGAATAAGTTAACCGTTCGACGCGCGGTTGTCAATAGGTTAGTTCAGTTTCCTCTATCATGATTTGTGCGGCTAGGACCGGCACTTTCATTTAGTGGGATGACCAAAGTTTACCTATGACTGACCTGCGTGAAGGTTTTCCATTTGAAATTTTTACCGTTTTGTGTTTATGCGGATTTTGCCGCCTTCCACACGTAACGACTTCCCATATTTATGCGTTAAATACCGGCACATCAGTGTGGTTTCATAAGTATAAAGGTAAGGCTATCAACACATTGTGAAAGGAGAATCATTTCCATTAGAAGTGGCTCTAGGCCTTTTCTTTACAAGTTTGGAATTGATCTACATATAACATTTGCGTAATTGAGCTCCATTCCATGTTCTTGAGATGGGAGTGCCATCGAGCCTTTCGAGCCGGTATGCGCCCTTTCCCATAACTTCTTTGATAATGTATGGCCCTTCCCAGACCGGGGCCAGTTTTCCTGGGCGTTGTTGGTTCGAAGCCTCGTTGTTACGCAGTATGTAGTCTCCTACATTGAAGTTGCAGAGTTTTACCCGCGTGTTGTAGTACTTTTGCATTTGTCGCTTGTAGTTCTCTTCACGCGCTGCGGCTAAGTCTCTGCGTTCCTCGGTTAGCATAAGGTCTAACCGTCTTTCCGCATCATTGTCTTCTGGCTGAATCAAGACCCTTGGTGAGGGTAAACCAATTTCGACCGGGACCATGGCTTCAGTGCCATAAGTGAGACTGAACGGGGTTTCTCCCATACTGGCCTTTTTCAGCGTTCTGTTTGCCCAAAGGACGTGCGGAAGCTCGTCCACCCAGCCGGATCTGTGTTCCAAGAGTCTTTTCTTTATGCCTTCGACGATGCTCTTTTTGCTCTTTCTACCTCACCATTACCCTGCGGGTGCGCCACTGAGGTAAAAGTGTGGGTGATTTGAAGTTCTTCCAGCCACTTTTGTAGCTTCTTGTCAGCAAAGTTGGTGCCGTTATCGCTCACCAAATTATGTGGAAGTCCAAAACGACAAATAATAAATTCCCAAATAAATTTTTTGATATGTTTCGCGGTTGTTTGGGCTAAGGGTTTTGCTTCTATCCACTTGGTGAAGTAGTCGATGGCTACCACTAGGAACTGAACATTTCCTGCTGCTGTAGGAAATGGGCCTGTCACATCAATGGCCCACTTCTGAAATGGCCATGAAGAGGTGACTGGAACAAGTTCATTCTTCGGGCGATGCGTGTTGGGTGCGTAGAGCTGACAAGACCTGCATTTTCTGATGTATGCCAGCGCATCCGTATGCATCCCCGGCCAAAAGTATCCCGCGTTGTTTAGCTTAGCTACAACAGCGCGTGGACCTGCGTGTACTCCACAGATGCCTTCGTGTACTTCCCTTAAGAGGTAGTCAGCATCTTGGTTGTCCACACATCTTAAGAGTGGGCCAAGAAAGTTACGTCTCTAAAGGATGTCATCGATGAGTTGATAATTCAGTGCTTTACAGCGTAGTTTTCTTGCCTGTGTTTTTGACTCTGGTAGTGTACCTGCCGCAAGGTAATTTATTATTGGTGTCATCCACGTTTCTGTGCCGGTTTGGATGACACAATTTTCCTTGTGCGGGACTGAAGGTGCCTCGAGGAGTTCAATGCGGATGTCCTTTCTCAAGTGGGTGAAGGCTAATGATGCAAGCTTGCTTAACGCATCCGCATATTTATTTTCACTACGCTTGACATGTATGACTTTGCAATCGTTAAAATCGCGCATAAGGGTTTTTGCTTGTGCGAGGTACAGAGCCATTGTGTCGTTCACGGCCGTGTACGTCCCGTTGATTTGATTGGCTACTAACATGGAATCCACGTGGGCTTCCAAGTGTTTCACTCCCATCTTACGCGCAATTCTCAGCCCGGCCAAGAATGCTTCATACTCGGCTTCGTTATTCGTACTTGGAAAATCCAGTCGAATAGCGTAAGTGTATTCTTGGCCTGCTGGGTTGGTTAGTTTCAGCCCTGCGCCTGAACCCTCGTTACTGGCTGCTCCATCAGTGTAGAGTCGCCAGACATCATTGATGTCCTGTGCTAGAGAGGGTTGAGCCTCTTCCTGGCACTCTTTTTCCCGCGATGCAGGCACTTCCGCAATAAAGTCGGCCAAAACCTGGCCTTTTATGGCTGGTCTTGGCTTATACTTTATCGCGTATTCCCCCAACTCAATTGCCCATTTGGCCAGGCGTCCCGATAACTCGGGTTTGCGTAGAACGTTTGCAAGTTTGAAGTTGGAGAGAATGGTGATTGGGTGACCCTGGAAATATCGTCTTAACCTGCGTGAAGCGTGTATAAGTGCAAAGACTAATTTTTCGAGGGTAGAGTACCGGGTTTCTACGTCTGTTAGGATACGGCTGACATAATAGATTGGCATCTGGATGCCTTTCCGTTCAACTAGCAGGACCGCCCCGGTTGCTCTATCTGTTGCGGAAAGGTATAGGATTAACCCCTCCCCCTCTTCTGGTGCTGTGAGCGTTGGGAGTTCGATCAAGCGTGACCGAATCTCCTGAAAAGCTGCTTCCGCTTCTGGTGTCCAGCGGAAGTGCGTTTTCTTTAAACAGTTTCTCAACGTTGACACGAAAGGAAACGACTTATCCACGTGGTTTGCCAAAAAACGATTAAGTGCGACTAGTCGTCCATTCAGTGTCTGAGCCTGTTTGATGGTAGTAGGTGATTCCATTTTGATAATGTCTTCGACCTTTTCAGGGTTCGCTCTGAAGCCATCTTTAGTGACGATGACCCCCAAGAACTTCCCTTCTTCCATTCCAAAGTCACACTTGCTCGGGTTGAGCTTCATGTTTATCTTCCTGAGCGTGTTGAAAGTTTCTTCGATGTCTTTTAACATCGCTTCTGCGTTAGGGCTTTTGATGACCAAGTCATCCATGTAGACTTCCAAGTTCCTCCCAATTTGGGCATGAAACTGGTTGTCCATCAGGCGTTGGTATGTGGACCCGGCATTCTTAAGTCCAAATGGCATCATTTGATAACAAAATGTACCATCGGGCGTCCGAAAAGCGGTTTTGTCCTGATCATCAACGGCCATGTGGATTTGATGGTACCTCTTATACGCATCCAAGAAGCATTTAAGGCGAAACGGTGCTAACGAATCCACCTTAAGATCAATTTCGGGTAACGGATAACAATCTTTGGGGCATGCTTTGTTTAAGTCCTTGAAATCTATGCACATGCGCCATTGTTTGTTATTCTTCGGTACCATAACGGGATTTGCAACCCATGTTTGATATCTGCTAACGCGTACGATGCCTGCGTCAAGGAGTTCCTTGACTTGGGTTCTACACGCGTTAGTTTGTTCTGGCCCCATTACTCTGCGCTTTTGTACGACTGGCGTAACAGCCGGATCGCACTTGAGCTTATGCTCTGCCTTACTTCGGGGTACACCAGTCATGTCAGCTGGTGTCCACGCGAAGATGTCAGCGTTTTTCTGTAGTAAGCGTTTGAGTAAGGTGCGTGTGGGATCAACAACTGTTGGGCCAATGGTAACGGCCTGGTCAGGGTATTTGCCATTGAAGGCCCATCTTTCCGGTTCGGTGATGGTTGGTTTAGCCATCTTTGGTTTGGGTTTAGATGAGACAGATGCGATGCATACCTGGGGAATGCCGCTGATCATCGCTACACCCTCAGCTGTTGGCCATCCCATCATGCCGTGGACAGAAGATACCATGGCGTTGAATCTTGCCATCCCGTCTCTTCCGAAGAGAATGTCGTATGTGTGGTGTGGCTTCCTCATTACGACAAAATCCACGTCTTCTGTGCGTGAGTGATTCCCGTCCGTAAGAGTGACGGGGAAAGATAGGATACCCATGGGGGTGTTTGTGCTGCCGTCGAACCCTTCCATCGAGGCGTAGATTGTTTCCAGGCGTTCCTTGTCTTCGTCATCTAGCTTGTCGAAGAACTGCCTGTACATCACTGTTGACGAGGCGCCGTTATCAGCAAGAGTGCGAGAAGTGATGTAGTGCCCCAGCTGGCTTTTGATGACGATAGGGCCTTCTTTGCTGGGTCCTCCTGGCACTCGCGGGAAGCGCACCTCAGCTTCCTTCCACGCGCATGGTTCTGTCGCTCGCCTTTTTTTCCTCTGATGTTGCCATGAACCATGTTGATGCTGATGTCAACGAGCTTTCGTCCGTTGCCTCTGTACCGGTTATCATTCCTTCCTCCCTTCTTGATTGATGCCACAAGGTGTGCAAGTCTTCCATCCTTGACGAATGTTTCAACAATATCCTTCAAGGATGTACACTCCTCCGTACTATGACCTTTTGTCCCGTGGAAGTCACAGGATTTGCCTTGATCCGCATTAGGTCGCTGCCGGATCATTGGAGCTTTTGGCCATGGTAGTTTTTCGGTGGCAAATATCTCCGTGACGCTTTTGGTGAGTGGCGTCCACCGGTGTTTTCGGCTTGAAGGGTGTGTGTTATCCCATCCGCCAACAAGAGGGCGAGAGCTGGATGAGGTGTCAAAGTTTACCCTTTGCCAAATACCTAGCTTCCTCTTTTTGTTCTGCCGATCGATCCGAACATTGTTTCTCTAGTCCTTTGCGTGTAGAGGTGTGTACTCTGGGGAAGATCCCATCCCAGTTGCTTCTCCGTCTCGGCAAAGCGCTTAGCCGCCGTCATGATGGCATCCCATGTGGACGGCATGCCGTCCTTACCCGTCAATGTGCGGATAAGCTCTGGGTATTCGGTGCCCTGGATGAAAGCGGCGCGAACAAGATCTTCACTTATGTTGCCCAGACTCGGCTTTTTGGAGTTGAAGCGGGTGATGAAGTCTAGTAAAGATTCATCCTCCTCTCTAACGCAGTTGAGGATCGTTCACTGTTCTTCAGTATATTTCCTCTGTTGGCTGAAGTGTTGGCTGAAGTTGTTCTGAAAGTCCGCCCAATCATAGATGTGGTGGGCCGGTAAACGATCGAACCATTCCCTGGCCGCTCCAACCAGAGTCATCTGGAACATATAACACCACGTGGGTTCCGTCCAGTTACTGACGGTTGCCCCCGCAATGAATCTGTTCAAGTGGTCGTCTGGGTCGGATAGACCATCATAAGTGCCGATGTTGGACATTTGTTTGGCACTTCTCGGGGCGATTGCTTCCGCAATGTCCCTTGCAAACTTGGACTTTCCTGCATTTGCAGCAGTTGGTCTAAAGGTTTTGGAGAAGTCACGTGGGTTTCTCCCCGCGTTCGTTGGTTTAAAGATTTCTCCAAAATTCCTTGTCGGTTGGAAGTCCGTTTCCTTACGCTTCCCTTTTGCCTTATGGCGAGGGTTTGCGTCGGTATCGGATTCTTCCCGCTCATCGTCCGAGTACTCGCACTCACTGTTCATGTTGAGATGTTGACGAGTACTGCCGAATTCGTCAGCCTGTTGAAGTGAACGCAAGCGTTCATCCAACTCAGCTTGGAACTCTTTCTGACGTGCTTCGGCCCACGCCTTAACTTGATCGAGTGTTTGGCGAGGGACCCTCGTCCGTTTCTCCAACTGGGCATCAGTGAACCCCAGTGAAATATTGTTTACTGCACTTGTCCCGGCTTGGGTAACCGGGGTAGTGTTCGTAAAATTTGTATACCCGCCGGTGTTCCCCCCAGTTGCTGGGGTTGTGGTTACCGGGGTTTCTTGGTCAGTTACTGGCTTTGGGACCGGAGTAACGTTAACCATTTCTTCAGAAATTTTGAAAAAACTAAGAATTAGTTCTAGCTTTTATGCACGGATGGCGCCAATGAAGAAACACTAATCGACCCCGGGCAGATTACGGATAATCTGGGGGTTAAATAGATGTTTCCCACGAGGATGAGGTCCAGCAAAGAAAGTTGTTCTTCAGGTGACCTGCAAAACAGACACCGTAAGCTCGTCACTGAGAAGGGGGGGTTCCTCCTTGTGACCACCCTCCGGCGTGAGAATCAGACTAGATTGCTCTGAATATAAGTGTATATTAAGAGATTGCTAGAGAAGATAAGATAATGAGATATCAGATGATGTCCTTACCATTCCAAGGTGTTGGAGTATTTATAGCCGAAGGTAGGTTTCCAAGAAGGTACAGCCGGCTGAATAGTATTCCTGTTCTACCAACAGTGGGCTGCGTACAAGCCATGCTGGTTGGTGGATAGGCTGCGGCCGATAGTGCTGCCGGCTATGCACTGTTCCACCAACTGTAGGCTACGCACATCCCATAGTAAGGGTTGGTGAGTAGGCAGCGGCTAATAGTGACAAACAGTACTAGAGGGTGCTCCTCCTCGTACTGTTGTCGGTGAGCTGTCACCCTGTGATTGGTTCACGGGCTGTTTTGGTCAGATCGTCTGTTTTGCCGATACCTTGGCAGGTATAGTACAAAAGATCTTCCAGAAGCATACGGACTGGCTCATTTGGGCTGGAGTATTCCCGCCTTGCTCATTCCTTCAGGTGACATTACTGAAGTATCAAGAGTTAGTGCCTTATGCGTGTAGCCTTGCTATCAGTGCGGGTAGCCTTCCCTGATGGCTTGTATCCGCAACTGCGGGAACAAGCGGGGTACTTTACCATTGGGAGGCTTTCCCTGCGGGAACAGCTGGCGTACTGCGTGTAAGGTCTTCTCTGAGCATGGTGGGTCCTGCGGAAGCAGTTGGTCGTTGCGCAGGCGTCCCTCTTCAAGGTGAGTCTTGCGGGTCCAACTGGGCTCTGCTGGGACCTACCTCTTCACATATATATTTTGTGTACAATCCTAGCATGTGCGGAGCTAATAGGATTTTATATGGGATGTAATTTTAGCTATTACAACTCATACCATTATAAAAGTGTCATTGTTATAAACTATTTCCTATTTACTTAATATACGAGTCAAGCCAAAAAAGAATATAAATACCAAATGCAGAGTTGTGAAGAAAGCTAGCTAGCCTTTAAACATATTGAACTCGGGCTGGGGTCCACAATTGTTTACAACCCTAATCTTTTTATATATGTTGTAGTTATCGTCTATGAAGCTCGAGCTGTAAATACAAGGATAAGCTCGCATGCAAAAGGGGTCCTATCAAAGAAGTTAATTTTGCTTGTGAATTTGTTAGGAACTTATTACGTAATTTAAATCCAGATTTTCTAACTTAAAAATGAACTCTTGGCTACCTGATTTGATGGTTTCACAATACCTACAAATATGGGTTCACTTCACATTTTATATATGGTTTCACCCCATTAATTTTTTATATAAACGTTCTATTAATATATTCGAAACTCAGTAGGTTCTTGTGAACCCGCAACTTACTATGTAGGTCTGCCACTGCATGTAGGGTCGTTCAGTTAGCTGCACGCCTCTCTCAAATTTGACAAAAAACATGACAAGTGGTTGGTATTTACGTCGAAAACACATGTTCACTTTATAAGAGTTGAAATATTCATCCATTCTGAGAGAGTTAAAAGTGTTAATATATATGTAGATTTTGAGAATTTTTTTTAGAAATGTTCTTCCTGTGATGACTCCAAATGGTAACGTTTTTTCTTGTGATGGCTCCACTCTTTTCGTACAGACGAGGATGCATCCAAATGTGTTTCCACCTAGGGCTAGTAATTTGTGTCTTAACGGGTTTAACAAGTCAGAAGTGACGCACTTAACATAAGTATCAAACGTTAATATGATTCGTTTAACTACTTTATACGTAATGACCGTAAGAAAATCTTAAGTTTCATATACCAATAAAAAAAATGACGAAATCTAGCCTACCAATTACAATTATTAAGGAAAATAAAAAAATCGCGTACCGTGTTTTTTATGAGCATGTATTTCCGTGTCTTAAAGAGATAATCAATTACCAGTCCAATAATTCAACCATGTACCTTCCACAAACGTTTATCATGTGACTCACCTCCGTCAATCATACATCCGTACGCCTGCCCCACATGGGAATCAAAAGACTTTAAAGATGTAAATTGATGTGGCTTGAAAGATAATATTAAGATAATTAAATGTTATGCTCAAAATGATATGATGTATCATGTGGTATTTTGTACTTCTTGACCATCGATAATAACCATTTCCATTCACAAACCATCCTAATTCAAACTTTATTATAAAATTAATTTCTCTCTCTTTCACATATCTAATCCAACAAAACCCAAACCTTTCACACTCATTAACAACCCAAACTTCAATATTTTTTATTAAATAATTATAATTTGTAATTGTTTTTTATTAATAATTGTTGTTTTTTATTAAAAATGCTTATAAATATAAAAAATAATTTCTTTATTTAAAAATAACTTATATATATTTAATTTAAAAATATGTTAAAAAATATTTATATTCACCAAACACACTTAATAAAATAGAAAACAAAATTACAATTGTACCATTAAATATAAAATTACACTTAGAAATGATAAAAGCTACATAATTATTTATCATCGCCAAATTGTTGCCAAATATACTCAATCAAATCGTTTTTTAAAGTGATATGAGCTTCTATATTCCAAAAAATCTTATGAACCAATACGAAGTTGACAAATGTCGGATAATGAATTATATAATCAGATAATGTTAGATTGTTTAGATAATAAGTTTTATCCGAAAAATCTTATGAACCAATACGGAGTTGACAAGTGTTGGATAATGTATATCAGTAATGATTAATATTTAGTTTATTAAAAAAAATATATATTTTTTTGCAATCTGTTTTTTAATAAAATTTATACCTGTGTGTTTAAAAAAAACTAAGCAATACTGTGTTTTTAGATTTTTTTAAAAACTTATTTATTAAAAGTCATTAAGGAAAAACAATTTTAGTGTTAAAATTAATTAGTATGTAAAGAAAATGAAAATAAATTAAAATTTGAACCAATGCATGAATGGCATGTGGGCAAGATGAAATTGGCAAACTAGGTTGTGGGAGCAAGTGGTTCGGCCATATTTGGTGAATTTTATAATTTTTTTTTAAACAGTGTTCCAAAGCAAACTAGTTTATCAATGGGGGTGGTCATAGAAGGTGTTTTGGAAACGCTTTGTCCCAATCTTCGGTCAATGATTGAGTCCACTCACCCAAAACGGCGTAGAAAATGTTTTTATACACCACTTGATATTCGGCCTCGAAATAATACCTCATCTCTTCTTTATTCTCTCTCATCTTTCTTTCTACTCACCTCTCAGAGCCCTTTTCTTGGTATATTATTCACCATGAATCTCATCACATTTTCTCTCCTCCATATCATACTCACTCTGTCTCATCCACGTCACATTCTCTCTCCTTATAAAAACCCCAAGAATCACCTATTGGTAATGCTCTTAATTTACTCGTCGTGTATCAATTATATATATCGATAAGGTCGTAAAAGGTTACCATTGCAACTTTTAAATATGTTGCTTTATATATATATATATATATGGGATGGTTCAGGCAAAAAATAAAATTAGAGCGAGAAGTGCGAAAAATTAATTACAACCATTGATTGTGTTTGATTTATGGCCAACATACAAGACGACAATCTTGTAATGTTGTGATGCTTTATTATAACGGATTTTCTAGGGAAACCAAGGGCTTTTTCTAGAAAACCCCTCAATACGCCGCGTATAGGGCTATACGCGATGTATTGGTGAGTTTTCTAGAAAAACCCACCAATTTTTTGTCTTATTATGCTTTTTTTCTTCGTTTTCTTTTCTTATTCTTTTTTATTAATAAATTTATATAATAAATAAGTAGTTTTTTCTTATTTAATTTTAATAAATAGTTGTTATTAACAGTCAGCTCGTTTTGTAAGAGTTCTTTGAAAACAATAAACACATAGATACACCAAAACATGTATTATATACAAAACCACGAATTCGTACAACTAAAGCTAAATACAATTAAAACAAAATATAAAAATCTTCATAAACCCCTCGAAGTCCTCCTCGGGGGGGGGGGGGGCGTAAACGGCGTATCATGGATGTCGACGTCGTCCTCACCCCTGCGTTTGGCCCCAGATCCCTGACCGCCGGCGTCCATGTCGTCGCCCTGTCCGCGTCTGACGCCCGACGTGCTCTCCTCGTGGTCAAAATTGGGCAGGGGCACGCTGTATATCTGTCCAAGCTGATGCGCTCCCAGATAGCTAACAATCCAGCTAATCTGACGCGCCATATGCAGCATCCCCTTCTACATCTACAGCATCCCCAGCTGCATGTGTAGCGTGCGAACCTCAACGACCTGAAATTGGGCGTCAATGGGGATCCAAATGCACGGCGCGATATGTGCGTGGAAGGTGCTGTGGCGACGTCGGCTAATAACAAAACAATAAAAAAACGTTCAATAAATAGATGAATTAAAATCAACCATAAAACATTAATAAAACGTACCTAATGTATATGCCGAGAGCCACGGCGAACTCCTCCATGGAGAGGTGGATATCCTACCCGAACATGCGAAAATAAATCTCCGCACGTGTAGTATCGGCACCTGCCAACCTCATCCGAATCTCGGTTGTACCAGACGCGCACGGCCCGAAAAATATAATATAATATAATATAACGCGTAACGTGGAGTAAACCTCTAGTGTCAGCTCCCGGTGCGCTGATCGGGCCATACTGAAGCATCGGCTCCATGGCGTATCCTCTCCAACGTACTCGCTCGCCCGCCCCCGTGCGTCACAATCCTCTAAAAACGACCAACATATGACCGTGTTGTAATGCGGAATCATCTGTCGGAGGAACCGATACCGAACAAAAGGGTCGGTACCCTATTGAAACTGTAAGTGTGGGTACTCGACTAATACGTTGTCACCCGCTATTCGTCTCAAGCACCTCCCCTATCTGTAACAATTCCAACGAAACCAGGTATACCCTAACCGGTAGACTGTAGTTACGTCATACTTAATGTCGGGTACATGAATTACCATAGTAATCATACGAGAATACATGGTTCATTGTACTGATTGTACGTGAATATATAATTCACCGTATTGAATATGCGATCAATCGATCGATAGTTATTGAAACCCGAGTGAATCTCCTAATATATAAAACCATACATTGTAAGTTATACTCATATAACGAATATATTTTTATATTTAAACCTATACGTCGAATGATGTGTCTAAATTAAGATAAAGTCCTAAACATGTTAAAACACACAATTAACTTAACGTAATATATGGTAGTTTCTATATTTATATCCTAATTATTTATTCCTATGGTATATAATACTAATTAATATATGTGCTAACACCTTATATTAACTTGTTATCACTTTTCATTCCTATCCACATTCTATGTACAGTTTCGAAACTCATCACAATTCATTTAAACCCAAACCAACTATTGAAACAATTACTATCATAAATTTACAAGCAAAAAAAAAAAAAAAAAAAATTAATTGATGTTAAACAAAACATATAGTACACACACTTGGTCAAACTTTGAGGGCCACCCTACTTTTGTGTACCTGTGACCACCCCATCATTTCCACCCTTGCCCGAGAGCCTTTACCCCTACCATACCATGTCTATCAATTATTCCCATGATTCATGGGATTTGATCTAATATCTCCTCAACCTAAATATCATACTAGATTTTTTAAATTACATTCCATAACTCTCTTTTTCTGTAAATAAAGCTCTAGAGCATTTCACAACTTTCAAACAGCAAACACTTTCAATCACCCTCAAACATTCGGTTCCCTCATTTGAGCACCATCATCTTAACCCACTTAGCCATACTACAAACCAAGGATGTATCTAGATAAAACATGAACTAAAGACTTTAAGTTGGTAGAGCAGAAGTGTTTAAGCAGTGGAATCAAGCCAAGTACTTACATCCTAAACCAATACCACAAAAAGCCATCCTCCGCTTCCATCGAGCGACCATACCACCACAACCGTTGATCACCTTTACTCTCTCTACACTCTCCCTTCAGGTCCTTAAGAAACACACATCCACGCATACACTGCTACACTCCTTTTCCTTTGACATCCCGCTACCACCGTAACACCATCACCACCCGTGCACCACCGTAACGCTACGGTCCGTTATTACACCTGACACAATCTTCATTCTCTTCCGGAAAACCAGCATACCGAGACCGTTACCGGTTTTCCAAGCTAGAACAAAGATTTGGAACGTTAGATTGTCGACCAAGAAACACGAAGTGGATCCAAACTCACGCTCTTCTTAATCTTCTTAAAACACATCTATTATCGTTGACGCAAGAATTGGATTTAGCTAATTCTTTTGGTCACCAGAAGGAAATTACCAGGCTCTGTGTTTAGTGGTAGATAAGGCGTAAAGACGAGTTTGTAGCTTGTAGTGGCGGAAAACGAAAGGTATATTCGGTTTATGTTCGGGTTTTGGAATTGTGGACAGATTGTTGATGGTTTAAAGTTAGGTCATGAAATTTTACAGGGATGTTCTACACATGAAAATAAGAGTTCTGTGAATTTTTGGTAATTTTTGGATAAAGGATGAATATTTGGTGAATTTAATGCTCGGTTTTGGTCAAAAATGGTGAAAAATAGTTAAATATCATGAAAAATTTTGGAAAATTGTAGATAAGCTTTTTATATCATGTATAAGTCACACATAAAATTTGAGGTCCGTTGGAGAAGTCTAAGTAGGCTTTTCGGTTAAACGAGTTCTAGGGTTTTCTAGCTCGGTTTTAGTGAAAAGGGCATGTAAAAGAAGATTTTGGTTCTGGAAAAATTACAGGGGACTATGTGGATGGCAGGGGACATCCAGGAGAAATTTGGGATTTTTCTAAGATCTTTTGGTATTTACGACATATTTAGTGTTTAAATGGTGTTTAAAAATAGATAAATAAATTTTAAATATAAAAATTAATTCCGGAAATATTTTTATAAAATTCCCCACTGTCAAAAAGTCATTTGTGCAAAATTTCAAGATCCGAGGTTAAACGGTAAATTATTTGTGCTAATTATCAAACTTTTAAAGTTAAAACGCGTAAACCGGTGAAGTTCACTTAAGCGAGCTGACTGGTGTATAAAAACCCTAAAAATGAACTATTTTTATATAAATGAGTTAAACAAGTAAAAATAAATCATCCGAAAATAATTCGGATGATCTGAGTAATTTTAACCTATTTTAACAGTTTCCGGTACGCCAAAGACGGAAACGTGTCCTGCGGCCAATCGGGACGTCTAAACCGAGCTATAATTTCACATTTTAAATTAAATTATCAGACAACCACTATTTTCGGGTCGTGTGTGACCAAACTCATTTTTGAAACATAAAAACGAATAACCGTGCTAGGCACGCAAAACGAGAAAAACGACTAATAGTAATTGTGACCATGGAACTCTAAACGACATCACAATCTGAGTCCGGAGAAGTGTTTCTGGGTTAACATTGCCCCCGGAACAGGTACAGTACTGGGTTAACAGTGTCCCCAGATGTACCAATTGATAAGGTTAAAGATTATATAAACAATAATTGTGTAGTAATGATCGTAGGGATCATATTACAGATTGGACGGGTTAACTGATATTGATTGTTGTTACCTGCTTGCATGTGCTTAGGTGAGTTTCACGAGCCCCTTTTTACTGAACTGTTTTTAAATGTTTTCCCGGGGCAGAAGCATGTTAATACTGAAATATTTAAGTACATACTGAACGCATGGATTTGCGTGGATTTTACTGAATGCATGGATTTGCGTGGATTTATATATATTGTTTATTATACGGGAACCGTACGGTAATGTACTAAGATGGTAATTGTCTGAGTTGTTAATATTGTAAGGTCCCGCAACAGTGTTCTGGGTTAACAGTGTCCCCAGAGGTTATTGGAAGTGTTCTGGGTTAACAGTGTCCCCAGAGGTTATTGGAAGTGTTCTAGGTTAACAGTGTCCCCAGAGGTTATTGGAAGTGTTCTGGGTTAACAGTGTCCCCAGATAATATTACATTATGATATGGATTTATCATGGTTTTCTTAAATTGTGAAACTCACCAACTATTCGTAGTTGATCCGTTTTCTCACATGCTTTTCAGGTACAACTAAGATGAAGTGATTGCTTATGTGATAAGTGCTTGATGTGTGTAAGATTTGCGTGCGGGATGTTAGGATACGTTATAATAAATAGAATTATGTATCGTAGTGTGTGATGTGTGTATCACCTAGACGGTAACGGAATACAAGATAATGTAATTTGAAGTATATTAATGCATTCAGTTTTCTTTATAAACAATGTGGTTGATATCAGAGGTGTCTGTTGCATCCCGTTTACGTTTCCGCTGCGGTTACGGGGTGTTACAGAACTTGGTATCAGAGCCATTGGTTATAAAAGAATTAGGATGTCTTTAAAAGATACCTTAAATATAACCAGTAGCTCAAGTATTATAGGATCTGAATATCAACTAATAATTTATAGTGACGAGATCTGGATGAACTTGGATGGACAAGTGAGTTGTTATGGTCCGGAACATAATAACAGACTTGTCCGTACGAGGGAGTTCAGGGGAAGTCACGGGGTACGTTAATAGGTAAAAATGGCAACATATGTGTAAAGTATATAATATTATTTATACGTGCTAATGTGTGTATATATATATGTACGTATCTTGTGGGTACATGTGTTGAGAAATAGGACCCGGATAAGGAACCGGGGGATGAAATAATAAAAGTACCGAGGATGCTGAAATTTCTAGAGCATCGGTGGATAATGAGTCTGACTTATCGGGCCATAGTTATGATAGTACCAAGTTAGATCTCCCGTTTAACATTAACCAGAAATATCTAGTAACCGTCACTCCCAACCAAAATTGATAAATCCCTTACCCTACCAACACCGGTACCGTATATCCTAATAACCCCCTATGTTCACCCGAACCGCCAACCCTCACGTACGGACGGACCTGTACGTGAATCTATTCTTATTCCGTTAAAAAAAAAATTATAATAAATGAGCAGATAAAAAAATAATATATTGAAATATATATATATGTATTGCTTACTCACAAACATATGAGACAGACCAACTTCAGATCGAGAATTACCGATTTTAGCAAACCTAGAACGCCTGAGGACATTGACTGAGCAAGTGTAGAGTTTCCCATAATAGTAATTAATAATATTTGAAGGCAACCCATGTTGCGCAATTACCTTGAACCTTGCAACTCCCTATGTTATCCTTACATCCGTTAGATGTTTACACCCATGTATGCTCGAATAGAATGATTACCTATACACAAAGAAGTGTTGGAATCATTATAGCATAGTTGGTTGTTCGTTCGTAGGTGGTATACTGTGTATGCCGGATATACGAATAAACACGGATATTATAACTCCGTGGTATGTAATCGTTTGGTGCTCACGGTGAGCATGTATCGGTTATGCTGACATGCAGAAGGATATTGAAATCAAGCATATTAAACATTGATCTTTGTTGAGAAGATCTCTATGTCAGTTGGTGACAAGGGTTATGAAGCGTATTTAAAAGTTAACCGACGTCAGGTTAAGTCCATATGTTATTATACTTGTGGGACATATATACTAGATACTGGTATGTGTAATTTGTATGATAATATTTGGTGTGTATGTGTACCTACTGTTATGATTGAACTGGTAACGAGTTATACGGTGAGATTAGTATTGATTACTGCGTACGGGATGAGTACGGCAGAATGACATAAAAAGAGTAACTCCAATGATGGAGATTGATATGATTCAGTTGATTGCTCAAAGATAGCAGATGATGATACCGAATGTAGTATCACCGATCACTGCTAGTTTTGATGCAAATGTGAACGCAGAATTATAGATCGAACAATCACATGATTTTGAATATTTCAATTCTTAGTGGTATTACTAAGAGTGATAATGTCCCACCGAATGCTATTATGACTACAAGTATTAGTTATATACTAAACATGAATAGTAGTCGTAATGAATTAGATCCGGTATGAATAATATGTCTATCGGTTGTGTTAAAGGGATTATTAATAGTACTGATGGTAAAGGGAGGAGTAGATTGACGAGTGGATAGAAAGGATCAAAATGGTTACGGATATTGGTAAGAATCTAGAACATTGTGTAGTGAAATATGCTACAGATATGTTGGTAGATTATGTTGTATCGTGATGGAACACGATGGTACAAAATTATAGTTAGAAAATAGTTGCTCCGATGATATGGTCAGGATTTAAAAATTCTTGTGCTAGAGCACTTTTATCCGAGTAATTAAGTTCAGAGATTGGAAACTGAGCTATGGAAGATAGAAATGTTGTGCGCTGATCACTTAGAACACGCTAATCGTTTGAAGGAATCGTCATGTCTGGTAACATGACTAATTACTCCTGAAACTAAGCGAAGTGAACGCTATATCGGGGACTAACTCCATCGATAAGGAGTATAGTCAATCCTGTAAAATATACAACCTTCGGAAGGGTTGTGTCACAAGCCAGCATTGATATATTTGACTCTAGGGGAAGCGGACTGGAAGGACGTTAGGTGAGACGTCGAGTGTTGAAGAAGAGAAATGATAAAGGTATAGTGCAAGATGGGCTTCTGAATAAATAGGTATGTCCTACAACCCAGAATTATACTAAGACTAGTTCTGGTGTGAAAACATGTACCGCATGAAGGGTCCTTCCCTAAATGTGGAAAATATGGTTATCGGCAGGAAGTAGAATGTCGAGTGATAGTAGGCCACAGGTGTGGTAAAGATGGACGTAATGCCCCAATTGTAGAACCAATTGAAGCCATGTGAACCGGCGACCCTAACCCATTCGTGTACAACCACTCCGAACCCAACAGCTTCAATAACAATCCATCCAAAGAAATCAAAGGATGCCAAACAGTGGTACTTGCTATGAATGTGGCAATACAGAACGTTTCAAGAGAAATTGCCCAAGGTTGAACCAAGGTGTCGTGGAAGATGAACCTCATGACAAGCATCAACCTCGGATCAAGCAAGGAGCCGTGCTTTTGTGAGTAATTCGAATAAAGCACGTCATGATCCAAAGGTGGTATTAAGTACGTAGTAGTTTTAAATCAATGGGCTTCAGCGATATTTTTACGGTCGTCGATAGAAGTTAGTTCCTGCTAACCTCCTATCATTTGGAAAGATACCGATTAGTGAAACTATAGAACCCCATACGGTAGAATCGCTAACGGTAAATCTCTAATGGTTAACTAAATTGTTCGGAATTGTCCTATTACTCTGAACGATTAACCTTTTCCTTATTGACCTACGACCAGTAAAGTTAAGAAGTTTTGACGTAATAGTTAACATGGATTGGCTAACTCAACATGAAGCTGAAATCAAATATGAAAAGAAGATGATTAGAAGCTCTCCTTCGGACGATGATGCGATTAGATACAGAGAAAAGTGTACGGTATTATGTTACCACTCTAATCTCATCTTGAGATGTTATAATATTTACGACAAGAAGACGTGGTGTATTTAACAAACGCGATTGCCAAAGTATTTAAAAGAAAACATATAGAAGATGTTTCAGTGATACTTAAATATCCAGAAGTTTTCCCAGAAGAACTTCCTGGATTACCGCCAACCCAACAGGTCGAATTCAGAATCGATTTAATACCTCAAGCTGGCCCTGTTGCTAAAGCATCATACCGACTTGCGCCAACTGAAATGCAAGAATTATTGGATAAAGGTTTTATACGACCTAGTTAGTCGCCATGGGGTGCACCAGTGTTATTTGGGAAATGAAGGACGGAAGTGTTAGGATATGTATTGATTAGGGAGAATTGAATAAAGTGACGAACAAGAATAGGTATTCACTTTTTCGAAGTAAATGATCTGTTTAACCAACTTCAAAGGGCGATTTATTTTTAGAAAAATTGGTCTTAGATATAGTTATCACCAAATGAAAAATCCAAGTGGAGGACGTTGCAACAACAGCGTTTCGGACTCGTTACGGCCATTATGAATCCTTATTTATGCCGTTCGGTCTAACAAATGCGCGGGCACTCATGAACCGAGTCTGTAAACTTTATTTTGACAAATTTGTCATAGCATTCATTGATGATATTTTGGATATATTTGCAATGTAAAGAAGAGCACGAACGACGTTTAAGGAAAATGGTAGAGGTATTAAAAGCAAGAGGAGCTATACGCGAAGTTTTCGAAATGTGATTTTGAATAAAGAAGGCATAATCCCTTGGTCAGGTTGTAAAGCAACAAGGATTTCACATAGATCCAAATAAGATAGAAACCATTAATATTGGCAGTCACCCAAGGCGCCAAAGGAAATGCGCCAATTTTTAGGACTAGCCGGAGATTAACAGCGGTTTATTGAAGAATTTTTAACATTACCCAACTCATAATCCTTTGTACGACGCTAATGTACAAATTTTATAGATGATAAGAGACCGCAGTCTCATATTCATCGAAGATGGGTCGAGTTGTTAAGCGATTATGACTGTGACATCCGTTATCACCCCGACAAGGCTAACGTCGTAACCGACGCCTTAAGTAGGAAAGATCGGGTTAAGCCATTGCGAGTGCGAGCGCTGGGGATGATAGTCCAGTCGAACCTTCGGACCTGATTCGAGTCGCTCAACGTGAGGCGTTGAAAGAGGAACAATTGGAAAAGGAGGGACTTTACGGCAATGAGAAGAATCTCGAACAGCACGTGGACGCAAATTCCCAAGGTTTATCAAAGGCATGATGCAAATTGGGTAATCGCGGATCGATTAACCAATCCTCGCATTTCATCCAAATCCATGACGATTACTACAATGAATTCTCGCCCAAATTCCTAATGGCGAAATGGTATCTCGTCGTGGAGTACCATTTTCAATGATCCCAGATCGAAATAGTCATCCTACTTCCATTATTGGAAGGCGGGGAAGGAAGCATCGAGAGCTTGAAGCTTTCTATGAGTGAAGTAATTATCACCAAGTTGTTAAATTGAAATTGGGTGTCAATCAAGCCATAAGATTTGGGTCGATTCGAGCAACAACCAATCGGATTTATAATATTTAAGACAAGTTGAAAGCAGCGCGAGATTGGCAAAGGATTTATGCCAACATTTAAAGGAAACCATTGTCACTGGAGAGAGGTGACAAAGCATTTTTAAGACATCACCTTAGAGAGGTGATATGAGGTTTTGCAGAACCGAAAATAGCTCCGTAATATATTGGACCTCATGAGACTATCTCCATGATTGGTCACTTAGTTTATTGATTAAAGTATTCCAGTGGCTAAGTACTGTACATGATGTTTTGCAATGTATACGGATTGAAAAAGAAAAGTACCTAAGCGTTGAGGCAACGAAAGTACTAGTAATGGAAGTACCCATAGAAAACATGCCTGGTATCATAAATAATTCCGTTGAGATAGTAGACGGGAAAACTAAACAGTTTGGACATACCAGGCTTTATTGATTAAGATTAAGTGGAATTCACAGCGAGGACAGATTATATCTGGTAACGCGAGGGTGAATTCTAAAGGAAAAACCCCCCACCTTTCTCTCGAAAAGGGATAGTGGGCGTGTAAAATTTCGAGGACGAAATTTCTTAACGGGGGGAGAATGTAACAATTCCGACGAAACCAGGTATACCCTAACCGGTAGACTGTAGTTACGTCATACTTAATGTCGGGTACATGAATTACCATAGTAATCATACGAGAATACATGGTTCATTGTACTGATTGTACGTGAATATATAATTCACCGTATTGAATATGCGATCAATCGATCGATAGTTATTGAAACCCGAGTGAATCTCCTAATATATAAAACCATACATTGTAAGTTATACTCATATAACGAATATATTTTTATATTTAAACCTATACGTCGAATGATGTGTCTAAATTAAGATAAAGTCCTAAACATGTTAAAACACACAATTAACTTAACGTAATATATGGTAGTTTCTATATTTATATCCTAATTATTTATTCCTATGGTATATAATACTAATTAATATATGTGCTAACACCTTATATTAACTTGTTATCACTTTTCATTCCTATCCACATTCTATGTACAGTTTCGAAACTCATCACAATTCATTTAAACCCAAACCAACTATTGAAACAATTACTATCATAAATTTACAAGCAAAAAAAAAAAAAAAAATTAATTGATGTTAAACAAAACATATAGTACACACACTTGGTCAAACTTTGAGGGCCACCTTACTTTTGTGTACCTGTGACCACCCCATCATTTCCACCCTTGCCCGAGAGCCTTTACCCCTACCATACCATGTCTATCAATTATTCCCATGATTCATGGGATTTGATCTAATATCTCTTCAACCTAAATATCATACTAGATTTTTTAAATTACATTCCATAATTCTCTTTTTCTGTAAATAAAGCTCTAGAGCATTTCACAACTTTCAAACAGCAAACACTTTCAATCACCCTCAAACATTCGGTTCCCTCATTTGAGCACCATCATCTTAACCCACTTAGCCATACTACAAACCAAGGATGTATCTAGATAAAACATGAACTAAAGACTTTAAGTTGGTAGAGCAGAAGTGTTTAAGCAGTGGAATCAAGCCAAGTACTTACTTCCTAAACCAATACCACAAAACGCCATCCTCCGCTTCCATCGAGCGACCATACCACCACAACCGTTGATCACCTTTACTCTCTCTACACTCTCCCTTCAGGTCCTTAAGAGACACACATCCACGCATACACTGCTGCACTCCTTTTCCTTTGACATCCCGCTACCACCGTAACACCATCACCACCCGTGCACCACCGTAACGCTACGGTCCGTTATTACACCTGACACAATCTTCAGTCTCTTCCGGAAAACCAGCATACCGAGACCGTTACCGGTTTTCCAAGCTAGAACAAAGATTTGGAACGTTAGATTGTCGACCAAGAAACACGAAGTGGATCCAAACTCACGCTCTTCTTAACTTCTTAAAACACATCTATTATCGTTGACGCAAGAATTGGATTTAGCTAATTCTCTTGGTCACCAGAAGGAAATTACCAGGCTCTGTGTTTAGTGGTAGATAAGGCATAAAGACGAGTTTGTAGCTTGTAGTGACGGAAAACGAAAGGTATATTCGGTTTATGTTCGGTTTTGGAATTGTGGACAGATTGTTGATGGTTTAGAGTTAGGTCATGAAATTTTACAGGGATGTTCTACACATGAAAATAAGAGTTCTGTGAATTTTTGGTAATTTTTGGATAAAGGATGAATATTTGGTGAATTTAATGCTCGGTTTTGGTCAAAAATGGTGAAAAATAGTTAAATATCATGAAAAATTTTGTTAAATTGCAGATAAGCTTTTTATATCATGTATAAGTCACACACAAAATTTGAGGTCCGTTGGAGAAGTCTAAGTAGGCTTTTCGGTTAAACGAGTTCTAGGGTTTTCTAGATCGGTTTTAGTGAAAAGGGCATGTAAAAGAAGATTTTGGTTCTGGAAAAATTACAGGGGACTATGTGGATGGCAGGGGACATCCAGGAGAAATTTGGGATTTTTCTAAGATCGTTTGGTATTTACGACATATTTAGTGTTTAAATGGTGTTTAAAAATAGATAAATAAATTTTAAATATAAAAATTAATTCCGGAAATATTTTTATAAAATTCCCCACTGTCAAAAAGTCATTTGTGCAAAATTTCAAGATCCGAGGTTAAACGGTAAATTATTTGTGCTAATTATCAAACTTTTAAAGTTAAAACGCGTAAACCGGTGAAGTTCACTTAAGCGAGCTGACTGGTGTATAAAAACCCTAAGAATGAACTATTTTCATATAAATGAGTTAAACAAGTAAAAATAAATCATCCGAAAATAATTCGGATGATCTGAGTAATTTTAACCTATTTTAACAGTTTCCGGTACGCCAAAGACGGAAACGTGTCCTGCGGCCAATCGGGACGTCTAAACCGAGCTATAATTTCACATTTTAAATTAAATTATCAGACAACCACTATTTTCGGGTCGTGTGTGACCAAACTCATTTTTGAAACATAAAAACGAATAACCGTGCTAGGCACGCAAAACGAGAAAAACGACTAATAGTAATTGTGACCATGGAACTCTAAACGACATCACAATCTGAGTCCGGAGAAGTGTTTCTGGGTTAACATTGCCCCCGGAACAGGTACAGTACTGGGTTAACAGTGTCCCCAGATGTACCAATTGATAAGGTTAAAGATTATATAAACAATAATTGTGTAGTAATGATCGTAGGGATCATATTACAGATTGGACGGGTTAACTGATATTGATTGTTGTTACCTGCTTGCATGTGCTAAGGTGAGTTTCACGAGCCCCTTTTTACTGAACTGTTTTTAAATGTTTTCCCGGGGCAGAAGCATGTTACTACTGAAATATTTAAGTACATACTGAACGCATGGATTTGCGTGGATTTTACTGAACGCATGGATTTGCGTGGATTTATATATATTGTTTATTATACGGGAACCGTACGGTAATGTACTAAGATGGTAATTGTCTGAGTTGTTAATATTGTAAGGTCCCGCAACAGTGTTCTGGGTTAACAGTGTCCCCAGAGGTTATTGGAAGTGTTCTGGGTTAACAGTGTCCCCAGAGGTTATTGGAAGTGTTCTGGGTTAACAGTGTCCCCAGATAATATTACATTATGATATGGATTTATCATGGTTTTCTTAAATTGTGAAACTCACCAACTATTCGTGGTTGACCCGTTTTCTCACATGCTTTTCAGGTACAACTAAGATGAAGTGATTGCTTATGTGCTAAGTGCTTGATGTGTGTAAGATTTGCGTGCGGGATGTTAGGATACGTTATAATAAATAGAATTATGTATCGTAGTGTGTGATGTGTGTATCACCTAGACGGTAACGGAATACAAGATAATGTAATTTGAAGTATATTAATGCATTCAGTTTTCTTTATAAACAATGTGGTTGATATTAGAGGTGTCTGTTGCATCCCGTTTACGTTTCCGCTGCGGTTACGGGGTGTTACACTATCCCTGCTCCTCCTCCTCCTGCTCAAGCTCCAGCTCCATCTCCACCTCATTGTTCTCCATCTATTATAACAACAACAACAACAATAATAATAACGATAACAACTAATAATAATAATAACTAATAATAATATTCACAGTAACAATAACATTAATAATAATAATAATAACTAATAACAATAATAAATAATAATAACGCTCTTAAACCTTTCTATCAACGGTACGAGCGCTGGAGATGTTTGAGACGAACGGGTGTGCTCAGCTGGGAATAGCGCTCTTAAACCTTTCTATCAACGGTACGAGCGCTGGAGAATCAATTAAAGGAAACCCGAGGTGAGCTCCCGATAGTTTCTCTATAGAAGAACGTTTCGATGTCTTAGGTCGTATGCTCGGAATTTTAAACCGCGACTGAGACTGGGACAACGAATGAGACAGAGAGGGGGTGGGGGTTTCATGTGTGAGAACCTATTACGAGGAGGGGGTGTAGGAGTTGTGTCCCGAGGGATTTGGTTTTTGGGACACGCCCCCGAGGATCCTCTCTTTTTTCGGGCTCTTTCTTAATTGATCTCCTTGGAAGAGCAGACATGAGCTTCGAGAACAAACTTTTCTTTTGATTACGGCCCTTTATTGACGAAAGTGATTTTTTTATGTCCTCTACTCCTTGGCTATTTTCCATGAAATAATTGAACAATCCATGGTAGATGGTTGACGACATCCAAAAAAATAACCGGTTGTTGTCTCTTCATATGAATATATTTAGTTTTCTGCCTTTTTTAAAATACTGATGTGTGATATTGTTATATACAAGGATGCAGTTTAAGGATGGACATAACTTGTAAATTACTTTATTAAATGAATCGAAACTGATACAACATTAAACACAATCATGAAATGCGAAAACACTAACGACAAAAAAAAAGATTCTTAATTTGGGTATGCCAATTTCTATGCATCTTCATTATTAGAATTTGTTTTTTTATTATTATTAGTATATTCCCTCTTAATTAAATATGCCAAGATGGTTTTAAATGTTAGTTATATTGTTTTTATTTTTATTATAAAATTATGTGATAAAAACAAACTAGTGTTACATGGTTATTTTTTATTTTTTTATAATTCTTAATCTTGTTTTAAGTTTAAAACATAAAAATATGTATGCATTTTGTATTGTTTTTCCTACAGTTTATTATAATTTTCACGTTTTTTACTTTATCCTATAATGACATGAAAAAAATATCATACCACTCTAGTAATAAACACCTCATAAAAATATCATACCACTCTAGTAATAAACACCTATAATGATTTATTATGTTGTTAATCATGTTATCACATACACATGGTTAAGTTTATGTATAACAACTACATTTAAACAATTATTTTTTAACAATTGCAGTTTGTGTGAATTTTTATGTATAGGTTACATGTGCTTGTTAGTAATAAATAAACATGTGTATGCTATATATTTTCCCATATAGTTATTAATGATGAAATACATGTACCAGTTATATGTTTTTTATAAGTTATACATTTTTATGTAGGTTATATATTTATTTTTGTGAAGGTTATATTTATATGTGTAGGAAAAATATTTTATATATGAAAAAAAAACACTAGTTAAGGTTATATGTAGATTATAAAAAAAAAATATAACTGTAGGTTGCTCCCCGCCTTCTATCAAGCTACCAGATTTTTTTATTTGAAAATGGAGGTTTGTGTAGGTTATATGCATATTAAAAAAATATAAGTGTAGGTTACTTGATAATACAAGTGATTATTACGAAGAAATTATAGTTGTGTAAAATGAAACACAAGAGATGATAAATTTTTAATCTTTTTTATTTATTATGACCTGATTATTAATTAAACTAATCGGAGAGAGAATATTTATGATTTAATTAATTATATTAATTGAAAAGAGAACATGTTTAATGCTATTTTTATACATTTTTCATTTATTTTTTAAAATTTAAGATTAAAATCAAAAGAACGGTCTATATTGATTTATCTCACTTCTCGCACTAAATTGACTTGTCGTGTGAATATCACACACACACACACACATATATCATTAAATATACATGTAATATATTCTCTCTCATCACATGTTTTAAGTTATAAAATATCCTCATCATTACAAGTTATATACATGTATCATCTTAATCTTAAATATATATAAACGAAGCCTTTAAAAGCTTTCTGGTTGCTCCCCACCTTCTATTAAGACCCCGGATTGCTTTATTTATAAATGAATACTTGTGTAAATTATATGCAGATTATAGAAACATATATAAGTGTAGGTTATTCAATGCAAGTGATTAGTATGAAGAAATTATAGTTGTTTAAAATAAAACATAAGAGATGATAAATTTTTAATCTTTTTTATTTATTATGACATGATTATTAATTAAATTAATTGAAGAGAAAATATTTATGATTTAACTAATTATATTAATTGATGAGAGAATGTATTTAATGCTATTTTTATACCTTTTCATTTATTTTTTAAAATTTAAGATTAAAATCAAAAGAACGATCTAGATTGGTTTATCATCATTCTCGCACTAAGATGACTTCCGGTGCGAATCACACACACACAAACAAACACACATATATTATGTATCACATTATATATACATGTAATATTTTCTCATCACCACATGTATTAAGTTATAAAATATTCTCATCACCACAAGTTACATACATGTATCATCTTAATCTTAAATGTATGCAAACGAAACCTTTAAAAGCTCTTCGGGTTGCTCACCACCTTCTAACAAGCCACCAGATTAAATTATTTGTAAATGGAGGCTCGTGCAGGTTATATGAAAATTATAAAAAAATATAAGTGTAGGTTATTTAATAATACAAGTGATTAGTATATAGAAATTATAGCTGTGTAAGATAAAACACAAGAGATAATAAATTTTTAATTTTTTTTATTTGTTATGACCTGATTATTAATTAAACTAATTGGAGAGTGAATAGTTATGATATAGTTAATTATACTTATTGAAGAGAGAACATATTTAATGCTATTTATATACATTTTTCATTTATTTTTTAAAATTTAAGATTAAAATCAAAAGAACGGTCTAGATTGGTTTATTGCACTTCTCATACCAAGACTACTTGTCGTGTGAATCACACACACACATATTGTATATCTATATATATATACATATCAAATTATATATACATATAATATTCTCTCTCATCACATGTTTTAAGTTACAAAATATTCTTATCATCACACGTAACATTAATCTATCATCTTAATCTTAAATATTTATATATATATAAATGAAACTTTTAAAAGCTTTCTTTTTGCTCTTCACATTCTGTCAAGCCACCATATTACTGTATTTGTAAATGAAGGCTTGTGTAGGTTATATACAGATTATAAAAAAAATACAAGTGTTGGTTATTCAATAATATAAGTGATTAGAATGTAGAAATTATAGATGTTAGTTATGATTTAATTAATTATGATCTGATTATTAATTAAATAATTGGAGAGATTATTAATTAATTATGATCTGTTTAGAAATGTAGAAACACAAGAGATTATAAATTTTTAATCCTTTTTTATTTATTATGATCTGATTATTAATTAAATTATTGAAGAGATATTAGTTATGATTTAATTAATTATACTAATTAAAGAGAGAACATATTTAATGCTATTTTTGTATCTTTTTCATTTATTTTTTAAAATTTAAGATTAAAATCAAAATAACTGTCTAGATTGACTTATCTCACTTCTCGCACTAAGATGACTTGTCTTGTGAATCACACATAGACACACACAAATATATATGTCTGTGTCTATGTGTGTCACATTATATATACATGTAATATTTTCTCATCATCACATGTTTTAGGTTATAAAATATTCTTATCACAAGCTACATAAATGTATCATCTTTATCATAAATATACATAAACGAAATGTTTAAAAGCTCACTGGTTATTCCCCACCTTCTGTCAAGCCATCAGATTACTTTATTTGTAAATAGGGACTTTTGTAGGTTATATGCAGATTATAAAAGAATATAAGGCTAGGTTATACACTAATACAAGTGATTAGTATGAAGAAATTATAGTTGTGTAAGATGAAACATGAGAGATGATAAATTTTTAATCTTTTTTTTTATTATGTGACGCGATTATTAATTAAACTAATTGGATAGAGAATAGTGATGATTTAATTAATTATATTAATTGAAGAAACAACATATTTAATGCTATTTATATATCTTTTTCATTTATTTTTTAAAATTTAGGATTAAAATCAACAGAACGGTCTAGATTGGTTTATTGAACTTTTCGCATTAAGATGACTTGTCGTGTGAATCTCACAAACACACACACACACACACACATATATATCACATTATATATACATGTAATATTCTTTCTCATCACATGTTTTAAGTTATAAAATATTCTCATCATCACAAGTTACATACATGTATCATCTTAGTCTTAAATATATATAAACGAAACCTTTAAAATTGTTTTGGTTGCTCACCACCTTCTGTCAAGCCACTAGATTACTTTATTTGTAAATAGGGGCTTGTGTAGGTTATATGAATATTACAAATATATATATATATATAAGTGTATCTTATTCAATAATTCAATTGATTAGTATGTAGAAATTATTGCTATGTAAGATGAAGCACAAGAGATGATAAATTTTTAATCTTTTTTATTTGTTATAATCTGATTATTAATTAAAATAATTGGAGAGAGAATAATTATGATTTAATTAATTATATTAATTGAAGAGAGAACATATTTAACGCTATTTTTATATCTTTTTTATTTATTTTTTAAAATTTAAGATTAAAATCAAAAGAACGGTCTAGATTGACTTATCGCACTTCTCGTACTAAGATAACTTGTCGTGTGAATCACACAAACAAACACACACACACACACACACACACACACACACACAGTAATATATTCTTTCTCATCACATGTTTTAAGTTATAAATATTCTCATCATCACAAGTTACATGCATATATAATCTTAATCTTAAATATATATAAATGAAATCTTTAAAATCTCTCTGGTTGCTACCCACCTCATATCAAGCCATTAGATTGTTTTATTTGTAAATGTAGGTTCGTGAAGGTTATATGCAGATTATAAAAAAATATAGGTGAAGGTTATTCAATAATAAAAGAGATTAGTATGAAGAAAATTTTAGTTGTGTAAGATCAAACACTAATTATAATAATTTTTTAACCTTTTTAATTTATTATGACCTAATTATTAATTTAACTAACTGTAGAGAAAATAGTTATGATTTAATAATTTATAATAATTGAAGAAAGAACATATTTAATCCTATTTTTATACCCTTTTCATTTATTTTTAAAAAATTTAGATTAAAATCGAAAGAACGGTCCAGATAGATTTATCGCACTTTTCGTATTATGATGACTTGTCGTGTGAATCTCTCTCTCTCTCTCTCTCTCTCTCACACACACAGAGATATATATATATATATATATATCACATTATATTCTTATCATCACATGTCTTATGTTATAATATATTCTCATCATCATATGCTACATAAATGTATAACTTTATCTTAAATATATATAAACAAAATCTTTAAAAGCTCTTTGGTTGCTCTTCACATTTTGTTAAGCCACCAGATTGCATTATTTGTAAATGAAAGCTTTTATAGGTTATATGCAAATTATATAAAAATATAAGTGTAGGTTATTTAATAATACTAGTGATTAGTATATAGAAATTATAGATGTGTATGATGAAACACAAGAGATGATAAATTGTTAATCCTTTTTTATTTATTATGACTTGATTATTAATTAAACTAATTGGAGAGAGAATAGTTATGATTTAATTAATTATATTAATTGCAGAGAGAACATATTTAATGCTATTTTGATATCTTTTTCTTTTTTTTTTGAAAAAATAAGCTTCATTCAACACAAACGACCTGCAAGTTCTCAAAATGAGGGCCGCAAGGAAAACCAAGTTACATCAACCCAAAAGGATATTTACACCAATCGCTCCATTCTATAGATTTAAATCTAGACATATTTCGAATCCAAAAATACGAACAAGATTTAATCTTGGACATCACCTCATAAGCTTTGGCCTCTTTATCCTGAAAAATCTTCTCATTTCTTGCATTCCACATACTCCATAAGGCCGTAACCACTATACAATGAGCCACCCTTGTGTCGAGTTTCGGCTTCTTTAAACCTTTCGCTAACACAAGAATATCCCGAACTTCAAACACAAAAATAGGATCCAAACGGCACCACACAGCAATCCTATCCCATATCTCAACTGCAAAAATACAACCTGTGAAAATATGATTAGCGGATTCCTGATGCAATTCACAAAACGGACAACTTTCCTCGCTAAGACCCATCCCTCGTTTATTTAAAGCAATTTTAGTAGGAATCCTATCTTGCTCCGCTCGCTACGCCAACACATTACACTTGATCGGCATCCACCCATCCCATTTAAACTTAAAAAAGGGGTCATATTGTCGGCTATCAATAATAAGTTTTTTTGCAGCAGAAACCGAGAACATACCATCTTCAGATCCGGCCCAAATCCATTTATCACAACCAGCAGCCCAGTCATGCTCATATATATTGGACAGAAGCCGAAATAACTCATTCAGCTCTACCGATGATCTGGGATCCTGCCGCCAAGCCCATCTCATGACCCGATCATTATTTTGGAAACTCACTCTATCTGCCACGTTGCACCATTTTTGAGATTCCAATCTAAAAATATTAGGATACATACACCGTAAAGAAAACTCTGAGAGCCATGGGTCACACCAAAATCTAATGTTTACACCATCCCCGGCGACGCCATGCAAGAAACTATTATGTTTTCTACCATTACCAATCGAATGCTCCCCGATCTTCACTATCTCTCTCCAACATCCATTAGCCGCCGACCTTAGCGGTAAGAAGGGCCAACTTCGAGTACCACCATGACAAACCGCAATGAATCTCTTCCATAAACAATTCCTATCCTTTTTGAACCGCCAACTCCATTTAAGAAGAAGAGCTTCATTAGTATCTTTTAATCGACTTAAACCCAACCCACCAATTTTCCTCGGCCTCGCCACTCTCTCCCAAGCAACCCAATTGATCTTTTTTTCTTCACTAGATCCTCCCCATAAAAAACGTCGCATAATACCTTCTAGCTTTTCAATCACCGCTGAAGGAGCTTTGAAGGGCGAGAAATAATAAATGGGAAGATTCTCTAAAACCGATCTTATAAGAGTTACTCTTCCTCTAATAGATAGAAGTTTAGACTTCCACGAGGCGAGCCGCTTCTCCACCACATTAATATCAGAAGACCAATTGCCAATACGATTCATGTTTTCCCCCACTTTGATCCCTAAATAATCAAAAGGAAACAATCCCCTTCTACACCCCACCACAGCCCGCATGTCATCCACTTCGTCGTCTTCGACTTCAATTCCGAACAAGTTGGACTTATGTAAATTAATTTTAAGACCCGAACACAAGTAAAAGCACCGAAGAACCCGAGCTATTTTTTTCCAAATTCTCTCGAGACCACTCGCCAACAATAAGAGCATCGTCAGCATAAAAAAGATGAGTGATATCCACGTCTGAAATGCGAATCCCTGGAAATTCCCCTATCTCTTTAGCTTTATTCAATATCCAAGAAAGAGTCTCCATCACGATCAGAAATAAAAAAGGGGACAAAGGATCTCCTTGTCTGAGCCCCTTTTCACATTTAAATTCGAAATTCGGCGACCCATTCACTAGAACCGCCGACCTAGCCGAATCCAAAATCCCTTTAACCCACAAACACCACTTGTTCGGAAAGCCCATCTGCAGCATAATATTAATCAAAAAATTCCAATTAACATTGTCATACGCCTTCTCAAAATCTATCTTCAAAAGGAATGCCTTCTGATTGTTTTTCTTCAACCAGTCCACCAGCTCAGAAATAATGAGAGGCCCATCCAAAATAAACCTGTCTTTGAGAAACGCCGACTGAGACTCAGAAATCAACACCCCTAAAACCTTTTTGAGACGATTAGCAAGGATTTTAGAAATCAATTTACTGATAATCCCAATGAGCGTGATAGGTCTGTAATCCTTGAGACCCAAAGGATTTTTACTTTTGGGAATCAAAGTGATAAAAGAAGATCCACAACCAGAACTAATAACCTCGCACTCATGAAAGGCTACAAGAATATTGTAAAAGTCATTCTCTAACAAACCCCAAAACTTCTTTACAAACTTAAAATTAAAACCATCTGGCCCAGGAGCTTTATCCGACCCGAAATCAAACACCGCGGACTTGATTTCCTCTTTAGAAAAAGGAGCCACCAAACTATCTTTAAGGTCCACAGGGACGGTTCTAATCCCTTCACATTTCAACTCTGGCCGAATTTTGAATTTTTCTCGAAAGTGCTCTCTAAAAAACTTGTAAACATGTTTCTTAACCAAAGTGGGTTTAGAAATCCACTCCCCGTCAATCTCCAAACCCGGAATAGCGTTTTAAACTTTCCTCCCGTTAACCGTACTATGAAAGAAGGCCGTGTTATCATCACCAAAGGACGCCCATTTAACTCTGGATTTTTGTTTTAAATTTTTAGCCCCTAAAGCCTCAATATCCTCTATACCCTTTTTACATTGTTCCCACACCCACACCCACACCTCATCCTCCTCGAGATCCCTTTCCTCCATAAGTAACTCAAAATCTTCTTTTTCTGATTTAAAAATTTTTAAGTTTTCACCTTCCTTAATTTTACAATCCTTGACCCACTTTTTTAGTTCGTCTCTTAACAACCTGAATTTTTTCATTAAAATCACATCTGGAGGACCTGAAACATCACAATTTCTAAGAATCTTCCCCACCACATCCTCACAATCGGCCCTATCTCCCCAAGAATTAAATCAACGAAAAGGTTTGGACCAAAATTGGTATCTACTAAAGACAAAACCAACGGGGCGTGATCCGACCGCTCTCTAGGGAAATCCCTCAAGCACGCGTTCGCCCACTTAGATATAAAGTTAGAGCACACCAAAATCCTGTCAATCTTGCTGAGTTTAACATCACCTCTACTAGCCATAAACGTATACTTCTTACCTTTCATATTATATTCTTTAAGATCCGCTTCATCAATAAATTCATTAAAATCCCTGGCACACACTTGATCAAAGGTAGAATTCTTCCTTTCCTCATGACATCTAACTGCATTAAAATCACCTAACACAACCCACCACCCTTGCCCACACTGAATAAGCCTAAGAATCTCCTGCCAAACAACTCTCTTATCTACATTATTTTGAGGGGCGTACACATTAACTACATTAAGTCATTGATTCCCATCCACCAGAAAACCGGAGGTTGCAACAAAATTATCATTCAAAATTGTGCTATCTTTTCGGAAAACTTTTGGGTCCCACAAACTTGCAATACCACCAGATCGTCCATTAGAGTTAACCCAATCCGCCTCAAAACCCTGCCCACTCCAAAAATTACAAAACGAAGACATCTGTGTATCCAAACACATAGTCTCCTGCATAGCTAAAAACGAAACCCCACAATCCTCCTTTAACTTTTTTATCCAACCCGATTTACCAATCACCCCAATCCCTCGAATAATAATAGATAAGAAATTCATCGGTTACCTGTTTGTATCCCTTCTTGAACAATTGATTCTTTCACCATCTCGTTAAATTTAGACAGCCGAGCTCCAAGTTTTTCCCCTAACCTAATGGTCGCCGAGACCTCGGTGTCCCCGTTGTACATTTTCGAAGGAGACCTTAAATCCCCTGAATCCATTTCGTTAGAATTTGTCGGTTCATGAAAACCGCCACTGTCTATATTAGTCGATCCCTCCCGTGGATGATTGTTAAGATCTAAGATTTCCTCCTCGGTCACATTAACATTATTACCATCCACTCCAGATAAGGTCCCCTTGGAAACCCCATCCGCTTCCTGCGAGTCCACCTCCACTTCGTGCGAGCCCAAATTGGACACCGATTCATCCTCTATACCCAACAATTCATCTAACCCAAAAGGGTCATTGGTACGGGCCCTTTTCCCTTTTTTCAAATTCCCTGATCCACTAGACCCCACATCACTGCGCCGGCCCACAGAAGAGAACTTTTTGAATTTTTTTTCTTTTGTTAATATTACTATTACCAGCCTTAAATCCACCTTCTAAATTAACAAAATGGTCAAAATTAAACGTGGGACCCGGCACAAAATCCTCACTGACCAAATCCTCTCCGACAACATTAACAACATTTCCGGTGATGACCACCGGCTCCTTTCTTTCATCCTTACTAATGACATCCTCTTCAATTGTATGATCCACCTCGTCTTTATTAGCCAGACTCTCATCATCATCGGACCCACCATCGGAGATGAACTCCTGAGTCCAATCAACTGTATCTTCCAACACCGATACACAAAAAGATCTTCCCCTCCACCGAATATCCATCTCCTCGCACAACCTCCTACTGCCTTCAACCAACACTGTCACGGATTCAAAGGATAGAACCTCCTTCTCCTCCGATAAGATAGGTTTATGAACTACTTTACCAATCATACCCCCATAGCTTCAACTACCACATTTGATCGAAAATGTAGAGGAATACCGAATATTTTGACCCACGCCAATCGATCAAAAATTAATGGTTGCCCCTCCCATATCTCAATATTAGACAACATCCCTACAATATCTCTACCCGCCTACGTCGCCATCTTGTTATCCGAAAAAGACAGTAAAACCGACATATCACCCAAATATTGAATTTTACCTCCACCCGGACTAATCTTCTTCAAGATCATACGAACATTCTTCAAAGCATCCATATCCATCAGCTTGACCACCAAAGCCTTCCCATGCAAATCAGAAAAACTATTCACATCGTTGTCCACCGAAACCGAGCCTTTCTGATTGACAAAATGGTTCCTCCCCAATGTACGCCTACCGAAATCGACCGACCGGCCTGCACTTTGGTTATGCGTATTACCCTCAGAATCCACATTCACACGCTCCTTCGGCTGCCTTCTTTCTTCCGGCTTCTTAGTGTTAACCTCACCGTCTTCAAGAATAAATCTCGCCACGTTAAACTTTAACGCAAAGTCTCCCATCTTAATCTTGCTTAACATCCTCCCCGTTTCTTCCTTGTTTTTGACGTCCAACAATGAAACAAACCCGAACCTATTTCCGAGTCTATCTCTTTTCTTAGCAATGTAAATAGCGAAAATGTTACCATATTCTTTAACAAACCCCGCTAAATCATTGCCGCTGCACCGATTAGGGAGATTTGTTAAAAAAATGTCGTTATCCTCCGTTGAATCGCCTCCGGTATAGGCTTCCGACGGTCCATAAAGAAACCCAGTGGTATGGCGGTGAAACCCTACGGCGGTGGTAGGGGTTGGGTCGTGAGTGTTACGGTGGTGAAACCCTACGGCGGTGGCAGGATTGGGTCGTGAGAGTTACGGTGGTGAGGCCCTACGGCGGCGGCAGAGTTTTCGGTGGTGAAACCCTACGGCAGGGTTAGGCTTGTATCCACATAACTAACATATCTTTTATATCTTTTTCAATTATTTTTTAAAATTTAGGATTAAAATCAAAATAACGGTCTAAATTAATTTATCGCACTTCTCGCATTAAGATGATTATCGTGTCAATCACAACACACAAATATATATATATATATGTCACATTATATATACATGTAATATTTTCTCATCATCACATGCTTTAAGTTATAAATATTCTCATTATCACAAGCTACATAAATGTATCCTCTTAATCTTAAATATTTATTAACGAAACCTTTAGAAGCTCTCTGGTTGCTCCCCACCTGCTATCAAGCCAACATATTACTTTATTTGTAAATGAAGGCTTGTGTAAGTTATATGAAGATTATAAAAAAATATAAGTTTAGGTTAGTCAATAATACACATGATTAGTATGTAGAAAATATAACTGCATAAGATGAAACACATGAGATGATAAATTTTTAATCTCTTTTAATTATTATAATCTGATTATTAATTAAACTAATTACAGATAGAATAGTTATGATTTAATTAATTATAATAATTTAAGAGAGAGCATATTTAATGCTATTTTTATACATTTTTTATTTATTTTTTAAAATTTAAGATTAAAATCAAAATAACGGTCTAGATTGACTTATCGCACTTCTCGCACAAAGATAACTTGTTGTATGAATCACACACACACACACACACACACACACACACACACACACACACACACACATATATATCACGTAGTATATACATATAATATATTCTTTTTCATCACATGTTTTAAGTTATAAAATATTCTCATCATCACAAGTTATATACATGTATCATCTTAATCTTAAATATATATAAACAAAATCTTTAAAAGCCCTCTAGTTGCTATCCACCTTCTATCAAGCCTTTAGATTGCTTTATTTGTAAACGGAGGCTTGCGTTGGTTATATGCAGATTATTAAAAAATATAAGTGAAGGTTATTTAATAACAAAAGTGATTATTATGAAGAAAATTTTAGTTGTGTAAGATGAAATACAAAAGATAATAAATTTTTAACTTTTTTTATTTATTATGACATGATTAATAATTAAACTAACTAAGAAAGAATAGTTATGATTTAATTATTTATATTAATCGAAGAAAGAACATATTTAATCCTATTTTTATACCTTTTTCACTTATTTTTTAAAATTTTAGATTAAAATCGAAAGAACGATCTAGATTGATTATCGTACTTTTCGCATTAAGATGACTTGTCGTGTGAATCTCTCTCTCTCTCTCTCTCTCTCACTCACACACACACACACACTCACACACACATATATATAATCACATTATATATACTTTTAATATTCTCTCTCGTCACATGTTTTAAATTATAAAAATATTCTCATTATCACATGTTTTAACTTATAAATTATTCTATTCAACACAAGCTACATAAATGTATCATCTTTATCTTAAATATATATATAAACCGAACATTTAAAAGCTTTTTGGTTGCTTTCTGCATTCTGTCAAGCAACCAGATTACTTTATTTGTAAATGGAGGCTTGTGTAGGTTATATTCAAAATATATAAAAATATAAGTGTATGCTATTCAATAATATAAGTGATTAGTATGAAGAAATTATAGCTATGCAAGATGAAACATAAGAGATGATAAATTTTTAATGTTTTTTATTTATTATGGCTTGATTATTAATTAATCTAATTGGTGAGCGAATGGTTATGATTTAATTAATTATATTGGTTGATGAGAAAATATATTTAATGCTATTTTTATACCTTTTTCAGTTATTTTTTTAAATTTAAGATTAAAATCAAAAGAACGGTCTAGATTGGTTTATCGCACTTCTTGTACTAAAATGACTTGTTGTGTAAATCACACACACACACATATGTGTATGTATGTATGTATGTATATAGGGTAAGGTTAAAAAGAAAACCCACTTGAGTTGTGAAAACCCGCGAAAACCCTATGTAACATCGTTTTTTTATTGTTACATGTAATATATGTTGTAACATTTAATACAAAACATCGAAACATAAAAAAATGTTTTGCTATTTTTTAACATTTTTTTACTAATTTTTATATATGTTTTCAGGAGAGAGAAAAAGTTATATTTATATTTACATTTTTTATTCACTTTAATTGTGGATCATAAGATTTAAACTTTAATTAAAAACATGTGGTTGAGAATTAGTTTCTAGAGTTTTCACAACTCAAGTGGGTTTTTATTTTATACTTAGCCTATATATATATATATATATCAAATTATATATACGTGTAATATTCTCTCTCATCACATGTTTTAAGTTATAAGATATTCTCAATATTACAAGTTAAATTAATGTATCATCTTAATCTTAAATATATATAAACGAAATCTTTAAAAAGTTTTTTGGTTACTCTCCACCTTTTGTCAAGCCATCAGATTACTTTATTTATAAATGGAGGCTTGTGTAGGTTATATGCAGATTATAAAAAAAATATAAGTGTAGGTTATTCAATAATACAAGTGAGTAGTATGAAGAAATTATAGCTATGTAAGACGAAACACAACAGATAATAAATTTTAATCTTTTTTTATTTATTATGATCTGATTATTAATTAAACTAACTAGATAGAGAATAGTTATGATTTATTTAATTATATTAATTGAAGAGAGAACATATTTAATGCTATTATTATATTTTTTTCATTATTTTTTAATTTAAGTTTAAAATTAAAAGAACGGTCTAGATTGACTTAGCGCACTTCTCGCACTAAGCTGACTTGTCGTGTGAATCATACACACACACACACACATATATATATACGTCACATTATATATACATGTAGTATTTTCTCATCATCGCATGTTTTAAGTTATAAAATATTCTCATAATCACAAACTACATAAATGTATCATCTTAATCTTAAAGATATATAAACGAATCCTTTAAAAGCTCTCTGGTTGCTCCCCACCTTCTGTTAAGTCACCAGATTACTTTATTTGTAAATTGAGGCTTGTGTAGGTTATATGCAGATTATAAAAAATTATAAGGCTAGGTTATTCAATAATACAAGTTTAGTATGAAGACATTATAGTTGTGTAAGATGAAACATAAGAGATGATAAAGTTTTAATCTTTTTTATTTGTTATGTAACCTAATTATTAATTAAAATACTCCTTGGCTATTTTCCATCAAATAGTTTGGTTCTTCGTTCTGCGGATACGCTGGATCACAATTTAGCCTCCTCCAGAATGGGTCTACATCCTTTATTGGAATACATTTGTTGTTAACTATGTATCCCTCCAGCTAACAAGCACACGGCAACCCTGTAGACGTAAACAAATGGTGGTCGCATGAAGCTCCACCATCACGCATCTTGTCTATCAAATGATACTCGTTTAAAATTAGATCAAGAGCCTTAATTGACACCTTGTTTAGTAGCTTTTGTAGCGCGTGCAATCGATGTTCTTCCATGACCTTAGAACGGGACTCTTTCAAACGTTCCACCGATTTCTTTCATTTGAGTATTAACCATTTTATGGACATGCCTCACAATGGTGTCGAGCGAATTGTTGGTTCCATTGAGATACCTTTTCAAATTGGCGTGCTGGCTCTCAACTCGGTTTGTTGTGTGCTCGCCGTAGTTTCGTCGTTCTTCAATCCAGCAAGCTACAAGCTTGTGTTTGTATGGATCTAACCAGTTGTGACGAATATAATGCCAGATCTCTGACAAAATAAAGGGAAATGCTAATAAGATGTCCATCTAGACTATTAAAAACTGTAAACGCATAAAAGACTCACTTTCTGTTGTATTCTCGTAAATGACGTTCCATCTGAGTGCAATGATAGTCGAACTTTTGTATCGTCGGAGACTGATACAGGACCTTCCACCAGTATGCGAAGTCAGATCCTATATCTGTTCTATAAATACTCTTAAATTTTTTCTTTATATTCTCAAAGATGTGCCATCTGCATAAATTTTTGGTGGCATTAGGGAAGACTGCGTTATAGGAGTTCATGAGGGCTTGGTCTGCGTCAGTCAGTATCATGCGTGGCTCCACACAATCCTCGAGCATTTCTTTAAGTTTCTCGAGAACCCACGTGAAGTTGCTCTCTCGTTCCCTGATTAAAAACGCGTGGGCGATATAAAATGACTTTGATGTCAACGTCACACCGACAAATTCAACCAACAGCCAGTTGTACATATTGGTGTTGTACGTTGTGTCAATCAACAATACCTCGGGTAATGCACGCCACATTTTATGCGACTTATTATGACAGAAGAAAATATCCTCTGTTCCGTCGTTGGAAACATTCTCCCAGGTATAGTACACGAAACTGTTATCTAGGATAAAGTTTTTCAGCACCTGCATTGGATTAAATAAAACTTTAATAAATATTATAAACACGGGCTATATATAGTAAAACTAGGAAGGTTTTCAACTACCTTCATGGGGGAATCGTCAATTTTCTCTTGATCTCTAAGCTTACTCAAGTACATGTATATGTCCTTGAGTTTGGGTTGGCAACTGGGAAACTGGTCAACCACGGCTGTTTGAATTTAAAGGGGCTTCACGTCATTCCGGTATAACGTCACAACCAGATCAAGTTCTTCACTAGTCATTTTCCTCAGCTGTGTGTACCCTTCCTCATAGACAACGGGATTGTGGTTGTGTGTCCCTTTACCACTTCAAGCCTCCAACATGCACCTGCTAATTTGTACCTGCCTAGGAGTTTAAATGGACAACATTTTTTAATACTGCCGGTACACGTGATCGTGGCATTTAGTTTTGGTTCCCCTCCACGAATGCATGCAAGGTCCACACCGTTTTTCCTTGATCGTTGGACCACAATAACACACCCATGCTCCCGTCCTTTCTTTTTGGCCCATTCCTCCAACTCATTTCGGGACTCAAAAATTTGAAACATACAGTTTCTTACATTATCTGTTTTATACGAAACTGTCGGCTCGCGTATGTAGTCATCATCGTAATTATCTTCGTCATTTAAGTTTCCCCCAGCATCATGATTATCCTCATCATGCTCATTTCACCCGTAGTACAAAAACTAGGTTCCGTAAACGAGGCCACTACTACTGGTATCTGGTACGAAGAAGAAGATTGACCTCCATAATCCGACCTGACAACAGGTAACTGGTATGATGGTTAACTATCGTAAACGAAATACTCATAACATATATTAATTAAAAATCAAACAATAGTAATAATAATAATAATAATAACAACAACAACAACATAATAATAATAATAATAATAATATAATACTAATAATAAGATTTTAATAATAATATTATTAATATAATAATAAAAATACAATAATAATAATAATATTTTAATAATAATAATATAATAAAAATAATATTTTAATAATAACAATAATATTTTACTACTACTAATAATAATTTAAGACTAATAATAATAATAATAATAACAATAATAATAATATTTTAATATTAATAACAACAACAACAATAATAATAATAATAATAATAAAATATTAACAATAACGGTAATAGTAGCATATATTTGTTACAAATCAAACTAACGACTTTATATCAAATAAATATATTTAACGAAACCTGTTTTAAATTTGGTAAGCCCGACGAGTTAGGCTAACCGTAAAACTGTTCATGCTAAATATCATAACCGACAAACTCCTAGCAAAATGTAATGTAATGTAACATGTCTTAGTTAAAAAAGCAACTAACGACTTCATACTAAATATATATATATATATATATAACGAAACCTGATTCAAATTTGGTAAGCCCAATGAGCTAGGCTGATTGTAAGATTGTTCAGGCTGAATATCATAGCCGACATACTCCTAACATAACGCAATGTAATATGTCTTAGTTAAAAAAGCAACTAACGACTTCATACTAAATAAATATAAAACGAAACCTGGTTCAAGTCCGGTGACCACGACGTGCTAGGCTGATCGTTAAAGGCGTAACCCTGCTCCTCCTCGTTCCAATCTGGAAAAATAAATGGTTGAACCACGACATTGTGTGTATATGTTATAAAATATATGTTGTGTGTATGATGAAACTTAACTACGTTCGTGTATGTATATATAATAATAAAGAGAAAGGAGGGAAAGGGAGAGGGAGAAGGAGCCAGGCTCCAATAATTCAAATGGTCATAATATATCCCGCATAGCTTTATACGGGGCGTATATAGTACGAGGTGACAACCTAGGACTGCTTTTTGCAGGCCTATGTTTGACTTATTCTAATACGCCGCGTATAGCCCTATGCGTAGCGTATTAGAGGGTGTTTGGGATGTCCCCAGCACAACCCTATTATAATTCATTTAAAAACAAAAGGGTATTTTGGTATTTTTAAAATTGAAAGCTGAAACAAGCATCTCTTAGTCACATCTCATAGTTACCGCCCAGATCATAATTCACTTTTTTAACATTCCAAAAATGCACACCTTCAAAGAAACAACCAAAACAAAAAAGAAAAAAAAAGAACTATACAGAAGTTATATAAAGAAACAGAAAGCTACCACGAGAAGTTTGAATCCTACACAAAAATTTAAACCACACAAACCATGCATTGGTTCTTTGATATCTACACAAGGTGTTGTAACTTGTAATATTGTTGTAATTGTAAACGTACACTAATCAATTGCTAGATACTACACTAATGTCGGAAGCCTACACAAAACTAACATTACTATGTAAACCCTACATATATGTGTCGGGTCTACAAAGACCATACATTAACACTGCATTCTCGGGTTTAAAATACAAAGAAAAGAAATGATAAGATTGGATATGGGAAGAAAAGAAAAGAAATTATATATTTAAAAGACATTCTTGAGTTAAAATAAAATAATAGAAAAGAAAGTGTTAATTACATTCTTGAGTTAGATATGAAGGAAAAGATAGGAAAAAAATTGTAATTTTACAATCATGTCCTTATTATTGAGTTAAATAGGAAGAAAAAGATATGATAAACTAGTAATATTGTACATGACTATAAACTTTCTTCCGAATCAGACCATATTTGGCAGGAAAGTTTTGAAGGAAAAAAACCCTAACTTTTCTTTTAATGAAAAAACTCAAAAATGAAAAAAGAAAAATTTTTTTATCTTTTTTTTCCAAACCCTTAAATAAAAAACTTAAGAATACAGAGTAAGTATTATGTAGGGTTATTTTTATTTTATTTTTTGTTTGGTGTCTGCTTATTAACTTCTTTATTTCACGATAATAACCTGGAAATTGTGAATTATAGAATGATTAAATACTTACAATTACAAGAATATAAATAAATTACAAAAAAGAAAAAGAAAAGTACTAAAAACATCCGAAAAGGTGAATCTGAAGCCGAAGATAAGATCATATTGATAAAACGGATATGTTATAAAAATTAAAAATATGATAAATCAAATTATGTGTACTTTCTTCAAATAATTATTAGTAACCAAATATAAAGAAAAACATTTGTACTAATATATCCTTAGGATTAAAATAAATCAAAAAATAAACTTTAAATTGTGATTGGTTGGTTTCATTTCTCGTACTTATCGCGCGAACTTAATCTTATATGTGTGTATGAATATATATATACATATAATATTAAAAAAACCCTTAAAAATTAAAAAATATATAAAAAAATGAATATTTTAAAAAATAAGAAAACCAAAATGTTTTTATAGTAGATTTCAAAAAAATATATCTCGGTTTTGCTAAATTATAAATATATGTATAATATAATTTAATCTCCAGTTACATAATATACACATATGTATATTATTATGTATCTTAATTATACATATGTGTATAAAAATAACATGTATATGCATGCACATATATGTATAGGGTTATGTTAAAATACAAGGTAAACAAAAAATAAGAAGTGTGAAAAGTAAAATAATCCATTGATCTTAGATTTGAATGTTGTAATTAATTTGAGAATAAAAGATGACGGAAATGATATATGTGGAATAGTCCATATTGTTGACTTTCTCTCTCCACATGCAATGCACATGTCAATCTTCTCATCATTTTAAAACGTTCATAACTTTTTCATATGACAATTTTTTTAAAAAAAGATAACCATAATAACAAGCTGTTTTTTATATTTAATATGAGTACCATATTAATGTATACAAATAAAAAAAATAGTGGGTTTTTATACATTATATTATTGGTTTGTAATTGTGTTTTTAATTGAGTTTTCTACATTGTGTAATAGGTCATGGTCATTGTGCTTTTCAATCGTTACACATATCAAAGACAAAATTTAAAGCAAAACGTACGTCATTGTCTCTTTTGTTCGTCATTGTGTCTTTATGCTTATCATTTTGTCTCTTGTTCTTATTGTGTCTTTCTAACATCATTTTGTTTTAGTCATTGTGTATTACGTTCATTGTGTATTATGTTCAGGTCATTGTGTATTATGTAATTACTATTATGTTTTACTTTTCAGATCATTGTGTAATATGTATGCACCATTATATTTTATGTTTTATGTTATTGTGTAATATGCATTAATCAGTGTGTTTTATACTTTTATGTATTAGGAGCATTTTTAGGACTGAGTTTGGAAAATGCTCATTGGCATGTTGGTGTTTTCAAAAAGCCAATAAGTTAAAATGTGTTTGGCAATCACAAAAATCATTTTTTTAGCTTTTTTAAAAGGGTTAAAAAGCAGTTTTTCAAAAGCCTCAAATCTTGGCTTTTCAAAGTGACTTTTTGAAAAAACTAATAAGCCAATAAGCATTTTTCAAACTAAATCTCAAATATTTTATAGATATAGTTTTTATTTTACCATTATATTTACATATTAAAATCAAACAACGGTGTTGTTTCACTATTACAATTTTCAGATTTCATCGCTTTTGAAAAAAAAAACCACAATGATAAGCATAAAGACACGATGATAAATAGAGAGACACAATGATGTACAAAAGACACAATGACAATTTTTTTTTTAGTTTTATAAAACAAAGTCATACTTATATTAAAGATTAAAAAACGTTTGTTATTATGGTGAACTTTTTAAAAAAAAAATGTTGAACGAAAAAGTTATAATTGTTTTAAAATGATACGGTATTTGGCATGTGTCTTGCATATGACTAGAAAAAATATGTGCTTTTATTTTATGCCCTTCCTCCTTTGGCCCCTACTTTACACATGGCAATAAATTATAGCTTATCATCATTCTCATTTTTGTTACCTTTTGTAGAATAACTCAACCCGTTATGTATATACGTGGTTATAAGTATTATACATATATGTACAATTTAACAAAACCGAGATTTTTTTATGAAATCGGGATGCTAGATAAACGTTTTGTTTTTTATAATTTTTTTTTTCGCATTTGTTTTGGTTTTATAAATTTTTTTATTATCTTTTTCTTTTTTCTTGAATGGGTTTTTGTGATCCAAAATGGTTCTTAAAGTTTTCAATTTTCAAATAGTTCTCACACAATCCCAATCTTACACACACATACACACATACAATAGATAAAAGATAGAATATAATAGTCCTCATCATACAATAACGTTCACGACTAACTTCTCCGTCGATTTCAAAAACACGTGGGTGGGCTAAATTGCAAATTCTTTCAATCCATCTTCGTCCTAATCACTGGCGTCATGCTTTCAGTCCGTTTTCGAAGCATGCATATGAATTGAATTAGAAATTGATATCAATTTGTTTTTCCCGATGAGGATCGATGAACTTGATATTGATCTACAAAACCAAAAATGCACGGTGTTCGTTTCGGTGCGTTTCAGTACTAACCAATAAACGGAAACGACCGAGTATGCAAACAAGATGTAAAGATTAACGCGTTGAAGCTTGTATATAAATTTCGGCAGAGTAACGTTACAAACGGTGTCTCGAAAAGTGAACTATTACAAAAGACATGAAACTAAACCTATTTATAGTTCAAGACTCATTTGTTAACTATTAGCTTCACATTCGGTACATGCATTCATTCTATCACATTCGTACATAACTGACATTCTCCCATTCATTGGTCCCATTCTCATTCATTAACTCCTATGGCTCCCATACGTCATCTTTGACTTCCTTATATGCAGCACTAACGAATGAACCTCGTTATAAAGACTAAACGACTTGTTGGTTGAACTCCCAGCACTTGTCACATTTCATATACTAACACAATCCAAAACTGAATCTGAGAAAAATAGATACGTAAGCAAAATTGGAATTCATATCAAGTCATAGTTTTGATATCAATTCATCAGTTTCGATGAAGCGTAACCGGAATTTGATTTTCAACGAATGTCTATTTGGGGGTAATTGGGATTTGAGCGTAACTGCAATGAAAAACCTATTTGCGTGTAATGGGCTTGAGCACAATTCGAATTTAATTTGCGCATTACTGGATATTTAAGCGTATGCTTGGTGATTTTTGAAAAACAAAGCGTAATCTTTTTGTTTTAATCGTTGTTTCATATATTGTTCAATCTCTAGAATAAATCCAATCTCTATTCCTTAGTTTGAAGTAAATCAAATTGATAAATTACATTCAAGGAAACAAAAACAACGGTACCCTTTACATTGGTTTGAAGTAAAATCAAGGGGGCAATGCTTTTAATGAATTTGAATATAGTTTGTCTTAATGAATTTGAGCGTAATAATATCGATTAATGACAATCAACACGTGTAATTTGAGCGTAATTTTGATTATTCCGATAATCCAATTAAATGGGAATCTTCACATCATTCAATAACTGTATGTATGCTTCACATCATTCCATAATTGTTTTGTTAATTTGTGCCTTTCAATAAAAATGAATTTTGATTGCTGTATAGGTTCCATACGCAACGAAATTAAACCAATTGAAGGTTTATGCTATATCCTTGTCACTACGCTCAAATTCATTTTAAACAAAGCGGCGAGCATAGTTGAAATCAATTATGAAATCGATTTGAAACAGAGTGGCGAGCGTAGTTGGAATTAATTATTAAATTGTTTTGAAGCAGGACGATGTTCCCTAATTAGTATCTATTAATTGGATTACACTTGATGGATTACGCTCTGCTTGCGGTGCGCGCATGTAATGTATATATGTATGAACGCTCGAGTGGTCAAAAGTGAAATTGCACTAATGTTGACGTTATTTTACTAATCTTGTGAAAATAATGTTAAAAGTGGTGGAAGGTTAATCAGGCATCATGTGGTGGCGTTGATAGGCGAAAGACAAGGGTACATGCACCAATCAACCTGTGTGCCGATGGTTGAGTGTTATATGCCTTATGTCCAAGGCTTGATGCAAAACTACTATCGAGTCGGGGGTCTCACCGGAAGCAGCCTCTCTATTCCTACGGGGTAGAGGTAAGGCTGTCTATAAACATGTCTTTGACAATATGTTAGGCCTCAACACGTCTTTCCGACCTGTTTGGCCACCAAACACATCTTTCATGACCTGTTAGCCTCCAACGCGCGCCTTTCACGACCTGTTAGCCTCTAATACGTCTTTCACGACCTATTAGATTATAACGCGTCTTTCACGGCATGTTTGACCTATTAATTGTTTTTTTTAATATTACATTATTATAATTAACTTAATACATATTTGTCATTTCTTTTATAACTTGTAATATATAAATTTACATATAATTGTAAATATGTCGTTGAGACGTGCTTATTTTTTCTACATGTTGTCATAAATTTTATTTAAAACTGAGTGTCAAACTGATATCGAAATATTCAATAAAATTTGACCAGTCTCATTTTAAGTAAATTTATGCCAATACGTATATAAAAATAAGTAAGTCTCAACGGTATATTTGAAACTTTATAAAACTTTATGCATTATAAGTTATTAAAAAACCAAATATGAGCAAAGTTAAATATAATAATGTAATATTAAAAAAAATAATTAATAGGCTAATATGTTGTGAAAGATGTGTTAGAGGCTAATAGGTCGTGAAAGACGCGTGTTAGAGGCTAACAGGTCGTGAAAGATGCGTTGAGGCCTAACACATCGTCAAAGACGTGTTTGTAGGAGAGATTTCTAAAAACTTTTATTTAAGGGGATAAAAATGGAATATCTCTCCATTATCAAGACAATTTGGGAATTTTCCCTTAAACTAAACCGGGTACGGAGTTTCAAGGTCATAAGAGTGGGGGAGTGTGGTCATCCCATCCTAAAGCCTTTTTCACCTATTATCTCCTTCACGTAGGAGTCACGTTACATTTTCATCATTACATTCTTTTTACATTTTTAAAGCGCGAAAATGACCATCTTTTCTTTTTCTTCTTCTTTACTTTTAAACGGCAAAAGATATCTACCTATTCTAATAAAGTAAAATAAATATGACACTTTTTATGTTTTGATTAATCCTTACAATTTTTTTCCCTCTAAAACTAATATATCATAATATATATAATAAATCAATAATTATTCACTTTCCTTTTACACTGTATTTATATAATATTTATATATTTGTATAAATATAAATATTAACATATTATTTTACTATATATTTCAAAATACTTGGTGAATTCCAAAAATCAACAAAAAATCATGTTTCTCAAATGAAACTGTTTCGGGTTTTTTATGAAAGTTAAATTTGATTTTATTGGTTAAAAGTTGGTAAATAGATTGTTTGGTACAAGTTAACTACATTTAGGTCAAAATTTGTTATGGGTCAAAAATGAAAATTTTGAGTATTTTTAAAAGTTTGAGAATGCAAAATAGATTTATCATCAAATTTGTTATGGGTTCAAAGCGTTGACTTTAAAATGTCAAAATTATGAACGTTAGAATTTTAAACATGATTCGGGTTTCAAGTTTATTTTTAAGGGCATTTTTTGAAATAATCAAAAGGTTCGGGATTTGGCAAATTGACTATTTTTTCCTCAACTATTAAAATTTAAAAAAAGATTTAGAATGTTTTCGACATGCCACCCCCATGCCTATCAATGCTTCTAACTTTTATTAAATTTGAAATATTTATGTCAACATTAATTTTTCCTTCAATGGTTATCAGAACGTTGTATAGGAAGCATGTCATGCAAAACTATGCTCAAATGAAACAAAATATTCACAAAATTGAATAGGTTAACATGTTATTTTTTATGTTGTCATTATGACAAAGTCGAGAATCCCTCTGAAACTTATCAAAATCTTTTTTATGATGTAGCTCAGAAAAACATAGTTCTTGAAAAATATTCATTGCTACAATTTAATATCTTACGTTTCTTTGATGGGTGGTAAATTGATAAATATATCAATAAAGGTAACTCCTCTTTTGTATTTAGGCCGAGTGGTTAGAACTACTATCGTATGAGAAGTCTTATTTTCGAAATTGGTTTATAACCAAAATTCTTTCAATTATACATATATGACACTGAGAATGAATTTTTCAATACAAAGAAACATTCTTGGATACGATTTTGCACGGACATTTTTTTATTAAGTTCATTTAAAAAAACCATTTTATGATATTAATAAAATCAATTTATGTACATATTGTATAGATACAAGTATAAATGTAATATGTTTTTTTCATATACGCTGTATAATTATTTGTTTTACTTATAATTTTATAATTTGAATTATCTCGTGTATGACACGGGCTCTAAAACTAGTATATATATATTATAAAAAAACACAACGAGAAAGCGGAGCAAAGAAAAGCTTACAACAAGGAGGAACGAAGAACATAGAAACAACTCACACAAAAACATTAATAAATTAAAAATTACACCATCTAGAAATTAATAACAAATATCATAAAACATAAATAAAATACTAAATTCTTTAAAAAAGGAAAATTGGATTTTAATAATCCCAACTTTTTGTTATTGGCCGATAATAATCCCAATTTAGTTTAATCCTACAAGCGGTCCCAAATTTTAAAAAAAATGGCTCTCAATGGTCTTCCGTTAAAAAAAAAACTAACGGCGTTAAGTTGTTTCCGAATTTCAAGCTGATTTTTTAGGGCTTTTGATTGGAAGAAGGATACGAGTTAATTGATGTAAAACTTCGCTTGAAACAATACTCCAAACAACTTAATTTTTGTTAATTTGAAGTTCAAATACCCGATTTGAAGCACTAATCAAGCCATTTGAAGCATGATTAAAAGCTAAGTTTTATATTAGTCGACTCGTATCTTCCTTCTGATCAAAAGGCCTAAAAAATCAGTTTGAAATTCGGAAAAAACTTAACGCCGTTAGATTTTTTTTAGCGGATGACCATTGATAGCCAACTTTTTTAAATTTGAGACCACTGGTGGGAAAAACTAATTTGAGATTACTATCGACCAATAACAGAAAGTTTTGATTATTAAAATCCAATTTTCCTTAAAAAAAAACCCTCATATCTAAAGAGTCAGTGTCAGAATCTTCATGCTGGACTAGATCAACCACAAAGTTTAAATGTTTTTTAGAACGTTCCACGTTGAAATGTGATTAAAAGAAAAGGGGATGGATTTTTGGTGTGAAAGAAATGAATGAGATTTTGGGAGAGACAGATGTTTTGGATGAATATAGAAGCTAAACGGAGTGGGGCTTTTGTGTGAAAAGGTGTTAAATGCTTGGCTAATTTGTAGGTCAAAATTCAAATAGTTTTTTTTTTAAGAAGAAAAAAAAAACTTTGGATTGTTCAATGGCCATATACCCGGTGAAATTTAAATAAAATGGTTCGGGAGAATCGATAAGGAGAACCTAAATCAAGTGGTTTTTGTCGACTCGAGAAATAGGGGTGGTGTTCTTAGTGGTTCCGAGGCGAACACAAACGGTACTCTGCTCGCTATCAGACAAAAAAAGAAAGACATTAAAGCTGAATTAAAATATTGGTAACGTCATTTTGTAATGTCTCCATCAACGACATATCATGCTCAAATGTTTATCACGTGATTTTGTGTTGAAAGGAACTCCATCAACAACATATTATGCACAAATGTTTATCACGTCATTTTGTGATGTCTCCATCAACGACATATTAATATTATGCTCAAATTCTTAAAATATCCCAATTATAATAGGAGATTATATTTTTAACCCTTTAAATAAAAGTTTCCAAAAATGTCTCCTACAAACACGTCTTTGACGACGTGTTAGGCCTTAACGCGTCTTTCACAACTTGTTAACTTCCAACGCACGCCTTTCACGGCATGTTAGCCTCTAATGCGTCTTTCAAGCCATGTTAGCCCTATTAATTGTTTTTTTAATATTGCATTATTATAATTAATTTAACACATATTTGTCATTTCTTTTATAACTTCTAATATATAAATTTATATATAATTTTAAATATGTCGTTGAGAAGTTTTTATTTTTCTATATACAGTCATAAATTTTACTCAAAACCAAGTGTCAAATTAATATTAAAATGTTCAATAAAATTTGACCAGTCTCGTTTTAACTAAAATTTATGCCAACACATAGATAAAAATAAGTAAGTCTCAACGGTATATTTGGAACTTTATAAAACTTTATGCATTACAAGTTATAAAAGAAATGGCAAATATTTATTAAATTAATTACAATAATGTAATATTAAAAAAAATAATAGGGCTAACATGTCGTAAAAGACACGTTAGAGACTAACATGCCGTGAAAGACGCGTGTTGGAGGTTAACAAGTCGTGAAAGACACGTTAAGGCCTAACACATCGTCAAAGCCGTGTTTATAGAGGACATTTCTGGAAACATTTATTTAAGAGGACAAAAATGTAATCTCTTATTATAATTGGGTCATTTTGGGAATTTTCCCTTAATATATACATACATTGATGTGATCGGTGCACCACCGTTTTGTGGATAAGCTAAATCAAGTCAAGGTTTTAGACCATTAGTTTTATAGGACTTCTATCTAAAATATGGGTTATGTATTATCGGTTTTTGAAAGTAGATTTTTATTAGATTAGTAACTCATCGATGCACCACAAGATAAGAAGGAATGTCTCATATTCATTATCATTGCATAACATCCATATTCCATAATTTATGAATACTCTTTAATGTTTTACGCATAAAAAAAAGAAAGCAAAAAAATATAAAAAGCCTGAACATTTTAAGTTAGTGTTAAGCCTTTGAATACATTGGGCATGTCTTAATGATAAGACCATTAATCTAAACCGGTGCTATTAAACTTGTGCCGTTGTGAGCTACGGTGGGACGTAATGAAAAATTCTGTCGATATTATTTTACTTTGTTTATTATGGAATCAGTAAAGTACCTATATATCCCATAGTAACACAAAAGAAAACCTAAAAAATACCGTCGTAAGGTGAACAAAATGATATTCAAACAAATCACGATATAGAACAATGCAAAATGCATATGGTTAGTTTTTTTTTTCTTTCCCTATTTAATAAAAAAAGAAAATTAAAGAAACAATCATATAGTAAGTTTCTTTAAAAAAAAATCAACCAGAGAAATCAGTAAAAAAGGAGAAAAAAACATAACAAATTAAAGAAATGTAAAATAATGACGTTAAAGCATAATTAAGAAGCTATTTGGTAGCCTTTTAATAACACATACTCTATAATATGTGTGGCTGTAAGTGACTGTGAATGAATGAGAGAAAATGTTAATGTTCATGAGTAAATTTGAGAAACACTATTTATACCCTATAATTTTTTAATATTTGCTGAAAGTAGTTGTGAGTAAATAAGAGAGAAAAGATAATGATAAATGAATTAAAAAATATTATTTAACTGAAGAGAATAGAGAAAATAAAATAATTTTTGTGTAACTATAAAGATGAAAATAGAAAAGCTACTAGGAATGCTCTTAATAGTTTATAATCTCTTAATGATTAATTGTCATCTTTTTATCTTTCGTTGTCAATTTTTTTAATCTTTTATTGTGAGTTTACTTTCACTACACTATGTGTAAGCAATGTGGTATTCTTTCTTTATTTAAATTTTCTTTTATTCCTCTCTCTCAGACAAGGCCCTAAACTCCGATAAAATCCGAAAGGACGAGACAGAGGCACAGAGTACCGTCTCCGACGATAAGTGGTTTAGCCTCCGTCAGTAATCGGTTAGATGTTCCACTTGACAACAATCACCGCCGTCTGTGTGGTCTGCTTGAAGGATCAAGTCACCTAAAGCGAGAGAGAGGCAATGGATGAGAACGACCGGGAGAAAAGGACCACCGACCATCTCCGACTAACGCTATCGCCGGAGTTTTTCCTTTGGCAAAGAACTCCATCATGTCTACGGCAGCCACAATGTAACATCTAGGAAAAACATATATTTATTTTGGACAAAAGTTGTCAACTTTGGAAATTAAATGATTAAAAATATTCTCAAGATAAGTCATGGGAAAATAAGATAAGAAAATAAATGTATCTTATCTTAAGGAAATGAGAAAATTCTATCCCACATGGAAAGATTGAAGAAAAGTGAAGCATTCCCCATGGGTATAAATAAGGAAGAAAAACTTCATCCCACATGGAAATAAGAAAAGAATTGGAAGCTCTTTATAAGGAAGCAAGTTTCCATAGAAATGCTTTAATGTGGCTAACCACTCTCCATAGTCTTAGCGGAGGGTACGAAGCACCTGACGCGCACGTGCACGGACACAGACTAGGACTCGGGCGATGGGCGTAATGTGGTGTTTTGATGGCGCACTTCGCATGCTCGCATCGTCGCGATCCGCATAAGGGCCACTTTAATATTTTTGGAAAATGGAAGTATGATCAAGAAGTGGCAAGTCATCAAAGACGAGGGACTAAAAACAAAAATCTGAGTTTTGGAGCCCATCGCGCTACGCGTTGAGCTCAAGCACAGGACCATTGCGCTACACGATGGTCTTTAATGACACAGCAAAACGTGTCGCAACGGGGGGGACATGTGGCAGATGCTAGGGCTGAGTCAACAACCACGCGTCAATCCCCTGACATCGCGCTAAGCGATGGTACCCAAATTCAACTATAAAAGGGGGGTGATTGGCATTCCCATCTTACACCTCCAACACACATTTTCACACACTTTCTCACACACACTATTCTCGGTTTGCGTGCCGATCTCGTGGAACGTGCCAAGCTTCGAAGCTCTGACAGTCTAAGCTGTAGAACGCGATATAGATAGAAGTGCCGTTGGATCAATCGTAGATAACCAACTCCAAATACCCGTGAGAGGTAGGGGTTCTGATTAAGTTATTATTTTATTATTATTATAATAGCTTAGACCATAGTCGGGGGTATAGCCCGAACCTTGATTACTGATAAGCGTAATATAACTTTTCATAAGTAAAGGGTATAGTTAAAATAGTATTTCTTAATGAATAATGATTAAGAAACATACTATTCATTCACATAGGTTAAAGTTAAAGTAATGTTTCTTCTTGAAGAAGAAACATGACATAAATGTTTCTTCCTGAAGAAGAAACCTGATATATAATTAATAAATAAACAAAGGGACTAATTGTCCACATGTTTTGTACAAAAAAATAAATTGTCAAGGTTACAGCTATACAAAACAGACTACGGGGTCTGAAGTTAGATCGTTGATCTAGATATTTATACAAGTGATATACTCGTACAATAGGTTTGAAATACCAATCAATCAGAAAGCTGAAAACAGAAACAGGAATCATAACAGAAACTGATTTACAGACAGGGGTCAGTAACCGAAACTGATCAATATATAGGAATTAGTATCAAAAACTGATTACAATCATAAAAGGTGAATTCGCCCTACAACTCTTTTAGAGTCTGAACTGTTTACATAGGATTTACGAATCCTTAAAACTTTGTGTTACAATAATAAGAAACGGGCATACTCAGATTAAGAGTATACATGTTTCTGGATCCATTCATACATGGTGACTTGGAGTTCCCCGAGGCCAAGCATATCATCAAACATGCCTCTGGAAGTCTACGGGACTGTTAAGAGAAATGATATTGTGTATATGATTAATTGTACATGTACTTAGGGTAATTTTAACCCAATTGAGTTGGGTGCCTAATGAGTATTGTCACAAAGGTATTATTATTGATGTTCATAATGGTATTTGAGTCATCGTCATTCACCGGCCGTGTGCCTGACATATTTTCCCCCCACATTTCAGGAAAACTCTAAAGAATAGAACTGACAGGCAGGACTGATAGAAGATTGGAGACATTGTCATTATAGGTGATCTGATGGCTCAGATATTTTATTCAAAATATTATAAAGAATTATATTTTCAAAAGACAGGTATTTAAAGTGTTAAACGGGTATTCCAATCCGGAGATTTCAATATAATAATATTATTATTTTTGAAAGACTTCCGCTAATATTTTATACAATATTCAACGGGTATTCTAACCCGACATTTTATAAATGAAATTATATTTAAGTCTTCCGCTAAAAACCCGCAACTCTGATATATTTTCAAAACAGATACCAACTAACGGGTGTCGCACCCAGGCCCTAAGTCGAAGTGTGATAGGTTGGTATTAGAGCCATCGGTCTTAGCGAATTAGGTATATTTTATACCTAGACTTTGATCAGAAATAAGGTTATGGTGAAAACATTGGTATTCAAATGAAGAATATCAACTAATATAATCATTGAATGATTAAACATGATACGGATAGGATTTAATCCTATTATACGGATACTGATTCAAACGAAAAAGGTACTTGAATAAAAGTATCTAAATACAATCACTGAATAATAAACTGTTACGGATCAGATAGGAATACAATCCTATTCCCAAATCTAACATCGTACAGCTGTCTGATCGTCAATCCAGCGAAGGATCATTTCGACCTCCGTCAGGTAAAGGAAAAGGGTGTATAGGGACAACCTTACTTCCAATCCCTATATCTAGTAGTGAAGACTCATATCAGACCTTAATGGAGGAAAATTCAGATTCCTTCGATTCCAACATCCCATTAGCCCATATCATTCGAAGACAAGATGTGCAGGGAACAAGATCAAGTGGATCAAGTAGATCCCAGAAATCAATAAAGTCAAAGGGAAAAGGAATAATGACCGATCAGGAAGAAAATCCACAGGGGCAGGAATATTTCAATTATCTAATAAATCAAGACCCTTACTTTGCCCATCCTCAAAATGAACGCCGGGGCACAGATTATGAAGGACTGTACATCAGAGATGACCCAACATGTTATGAAGTCGATGTTACAAAAATAGCTGAAGCAATGCTCAACGATATAGAGATGGAAGAAGAGAAGGAGAAGGAAAAAGAAAAAGGAAAAGGAAAAGAAATGGAAATAACCGAGAATACCAAAAAGTACAGCAAAATCAAGAAATTGATTGTCCGCTGGAAGAAATAGAAAATAAGAACTGTAGTAGTTATAACGAGTGTAGCTATAATAATGTTGTGCACTTCTATAAACTACAAAAATTTAAATAAAGGATATGTTTTGAATTCCCCGAATATTGAACTTATCTTTAAAATTTTATTGTAGTATGTCAAGAGAAGAAAGTGCAAACTCTCAGAACAATCCTTCCAATAAAGTTGGAAGCGGAGAGAATGTTAACAATGAAAACAACGAACTTCCCGTCCAATATAAAGATGAAATCTAGAAAATGATACAGGAAGCTATCAAGGATAATTCTATCAATCAAAGACAACCAAAATCTGATAAGAAAAGTAAGAGCAAATCTGTTCATTCAAGAAAGGAAGAAGCTTATGATAGCTCTGCATCTGACAACAATTTAAGAGACAATCCTCGAAAGAAGTTGAAGCATCAAAAAGGATGCATGATATAAGGCTAAATATATATAAATCCCTTGTATATTTAATATAATATTTTATTAGTTTTCATTCGGTTTTTATTAGAATTTGTATATTACTAATAAATTTGAATATTTTATGTTCCGGGTTTCAATCATGTCGAAAAGAGGGCGAAAAACAAGAGAAAACAAGCACAATGGGAGAAGGCCCATCGTGCGGCACTTTGGGCTCAGTTTTCTAACATCTTCTACAAATATTAAGTTTATGGGCTCAGATTTCCAGAATCTTCTATTAATTTTAAGTTTATGGGCATTGAAAGTCTATATAAACACTCATAAACTCAACCCTAATCATAACCTGAATACCCTAGCCTACTTGGACGAATTTGGGAGCTCAAGAGGAGATCTTTTGGAGGGTTTGAAGGCAAGGAATCAGCCGGTGACGTGCTTATCATCCAAGGACGAAGACTACGGGTTTTATTGCCTTTAATCTTTCGTTCTTATTTATTTTCGCCATAAATTCCTTTTTATTGTTTTGTTTTATTTTATGATGATAGGCTAAACATTATAGACTGCCTAGGCTTATGAAGAACCTATTTTGACGTTGTGATCTGATTTGGGATTTATTTATCGTTATGGTTTCATGATTTAGTAAAAGGTTTAATTATATTAAATTGATGTATATAGATATTTAGGATTGTTTGATTAATTGTTATTATTCCATAGTTGCCTTGATTATTGTTTGTCATTATGATAGGTTGCTATTAGGTTAATTACTTTGTGTTCTTGATTATTTTGTGATTGATTTGCAATAAGATCATAGGAATAATAATTATTAATTAAATAAACCTAAGTGTGCTGCTAACCTAAAATCTGTAAAGTGCTAGGTTATTGTTAGATCTTTATTATTTGATCTTGCTAGATTTAGTTCTTCGTAAGGAGTCCATCTAGGTTTGATTATTTAATTATTGTCTATTGAATCAATTAAATATTTTAAATTGCCTTTGATTTCCGCGCTGTAAGGTAGGATTTCGTATAAAGGAATTAAGTTATAAATAATTAGGTGACAGTAAGGAAACTTGATTTTTAATACTGGTGTGCGTTAAAACTTATTAGAAACCCATAGGTGTCTCTTGAGAAGGGTCAGGGTCCTGTTCGGGTTTTCTCTTAATTGTCTATTTTACGATCCCAGTCCATAACTAAATATTTTTTCGGTTAATTAACAACTGAAATTTAGGGGATTATAGCCTAGGTAGTTTTCTCATCATCATCTAATTTAATCAAACTTTTGTTTTTTTTTATTTTACTTGTTTTTCTTAATTAGTTTTAATTTATTATTTTAAACAAACCCCCCCCCCCCTTTTGCAAACAAATAGTCGTGTCAGTATTAGTTGAGTCTAATTAGCTAGTTTACGTAATTTAAAGAGTCTTGTGGGTTCGATATCCGGACTTATTTAGCTGTACTAGAGTCGATCGGTTCACTTGCCGGTTAGTAGTTTTAGTTAAGTTAAGAGTCTAGAATTTATTACTTAGTGTCTAGATTAGCGTGTTTTTATATAACTAATTTTAGCACATCAATGCAACTTTAAAAATTTCCAAGCTTACAAACCAAAGGAATTTTATGGAGACAATGATGCTATAGCCGCTTTAAGATGGCTAGAAGAACAAAAAGCAATTGTCTACATTAGTAAATGTACTAACGAAGAAGCTATCCAATATGGGACAAGAAACAATGTACAATTTAAGTTGGGAAGAATTCAAAGAGCTCGTTATAAAGAAATATTGTCCACTCCATGAGATGGATCGGATTCAAACTAGTTATGGAATCACAAGGTTATTGAAACAAATCTTAGGGAATATAATACCAAATTCCTTGAATATTGTCGATAAGTTCCACATCTGGTTACTCAGGAATATAATAAGATACACCCGTTATATATATGGATTACCAAGAGAAATAAGAGACTTGGTAAGAGCTAATATGCCGCAAACAATTGATTCAGCCATGGAAGTAGCCGGATACTTGATCAATAGTATGATAAGAAATCAAGAAGAAGAAAAGAAAAAAGAAAAAGAAAAAGAAAAAGAAACCGAAAGATTTCGAGAAGATGGAAAAAGAAAGAAATACTTCAAAATCCACTTGTAAAACTTGTGGAAGAAAACATTTTAGAAAATGTCGACGAGAAGGCACAGATAAGTGTGCATACTGCAATAGAGAAGGACACACCATACAAGAATGCTGGGAGAAATCAGGAGTACGTTTTATATGTAGAGAAACGGGCCACTTCAAAACAAATTGCTCAAAAAGAAAAGCTAATTAGGACTGACACTAATGTCAGAAGAAAATCAGAAATATCTAAAAACAACCAAGACAAGAATGGATGATATTAAAAATGTCAGATAGATTAGTTAACTTCTGTAAATTAGTTGTAACTTGTGCTGAAACGAGAACTTTGATGAAAAAGGGTATTTAATTCCCTCTGTTCTAAATAGTATATTAGCATACAGATCTTGTTAATACACAAGAATGCTCATATTCAGTATTTCTAGAAAGGAAAGACAATCGAGTATATGAATTTAAAGCTAACATTCAAAACCGATAACATGCTGATTTGGCTTATCATCTGACTGATTCATCCAGTTGAATGGACTATCTCTATTAGGCCAAAACGGGCCATACTAAACGTCATACGTAAATACAAAGTATATTTTCATAAAACGACTATAAAACTCTATTAAGGTTAGTTTAAACCTAAGAGTCTGCTAAACTGAATTAGACTAAAAGTCTGCTGATTAGACCAAGAGTCTGCTGAATTAAATCAAACTTAAAAGTTTGCTGATCAGATCATGAGTCTGGTGCCACGAGTTTATTGAACTGAAATGGACTTAAAGTCTACTGATTAATCAAGAGAAACCATCTAGCTACTTATGCAAGCCTATTACAAATATGGGTTAATAGCATACTGAGGAAAAAGATTCTGAATATCACTGAGAAAGGATAAATTAGATGTCGAGAGATATCGAAATATACAAAGACAGTATATCATCGAAAGTAATCTCTGCTGGATCGCAAGATATTCAAGAAATACTTTTAATAGAATATCAACAAAGATTGATCATAAAGTCAATGGAAAATAACTCGAGAATGTTCAAAGAGATATGATTGTATAGCATATCAGATATGATTGCTCAAAAGTATAAGGAAAACAAATGATAAGAATCAAAAGATGGAATTGATTCGACAGATCGAATCCAAGAAGCAATAGAGCTAACATTGGTAAATGTTTAGAATACAAAAGGTAAGGTAAATAATTAAACACAACTGGCCACTGAGTTTAGCAATTTACAATTACTTATGATATTTTGAACTATTGACTGATTACATCAATCGAAATGTAAAGTTAGCAACAGGTCCAAAAATTTTCATTATTCTGCAATGACAGTTAAACGCGAGAATTAGATTAGATAGAATCTAATCACAGATTAACGAAGTAAGAACACTCAAACCTAAGACAAGTGAATCTCGAGGACGAGATTCATCCCAATGTGGGGAGGATGTAACATCTAGGAAAAACCCATACTTATTTTGGACTAAAGTTGTCAACTTTGAAAGTTGAAGGATTAAAAATATTCTCAAGATAAATCATGGGAAAATAAGATAAGAAAATAAAGGCATCTTATCTTAAGGAAATGAGAAAATTCCATCCCACATGGGAAGATGGAAGAAAAGGGAAGCATTCCCCATGGGTATAAATAAGGAAGAAAAGCTTCATCCCACATGGAAACAAGAAAAGAATTGGAAGCTCTTTATAAGGAAGCAAGTTTACATAGAAATGTTTTAATGTGGCTAACCACTCTTCATAGTCCTAGCGGAGGGTGCGAATCACCCGACGTGCACGCGCACGGACACGGACTCGGACTATGGGCTTAATGTGGCGTTTTGAAGGCGCACTTCGCACGCTCGCATCGCCGCGAGCCGCTTTAGTATTTTTTGAAAAATGGAAGTATGATCAAGAAGTGGCAAGTCATCAAAGACGAGAGAGTTAAAAAAAAAATCTGAGTTTTGGAGCCCATCGTGCTACGCGATGGTCTATGATGACGCAGCAACACATGTCACAACGGGGGACACATGGCAGATGCTAGGGTTGAGTCAGCAGCCACGCGTCAATCCCCTGACATCACGCTACGCGATGCCCTATGTGAGGGGACCATCACGCTACGCGATGGTACCCAAATTCAGCTATAAAAGGGGTGGGGGAGGGGTGATCGGCATTCCCATCTTACACCTCCAACACACATTTTCACACACTTTCTCACACACACTAGTCTTGGTTTGCGTGCCGATCTTGTGTGACGTGCCAAGCTCCGAAGCTCGGACAGTCTAAGCTGTAGAACGCGATATAGAGTAGAAGTGCCGCTGGATAAATCGTAGATAACCAACTCCAAATACCTGTGAGAGGTAGGGGTTCTGATTAAATTATTATTTTATTATTATTATAATAGCTTAGACCATAGTCGGGGGTATAGCCTGAACCTTAATTACTGATAAGCGTAATATAACTTTTCACAAGCAAATGATATAGTTAAAATAGTATTTCTTAATTAATAATGATTAAGAAACATACTATTCATTCACACAGGTTAAAGTTAAAGTAATGTTTCTTCTTGAAGAAGAAACCTGATATAAATTGTCAAGGTTACAGCTATACAAAAAAGACTACGGGGTCTGAAGCTAGATCGTTGATCTAGATATTTATACAAGTGATATACTCGTACTATAGGTTCGAGATAACAATCAATCAGAAAGCTGAAAACAGAAACAGGAATCGTAACAGAAACTGATTGTAACATCACAAAATTTTGGTCCAAATTTGACAAATTAATAAAACTTAAGGATTAAAAATATTCATGGCAAATGTAAAGAGAAAAATAAGACAAAGAATGGAAGTAGCTTTTGTTAAGGAATGGAGTAAGGAGACTCCATCCCACATCGGAAAAAGAAAGAAAAATAAAGCACTTTATAAGCAGAGAACATTCCTTGGAAATGTTCTTAAATGGCCAACCACTCTCCCTAGTCCTAACGGAGGGTGCGAAGCACCCGACGCGCACGCGCACGCGCTTGGGTCAAGGGCAATGGGCGCAATGTGGCGCTATGATGGCGCACTTTGCACTTCGCACGCTCGCGAGCCGCCTTTGTATTTTTGGATGATGATGAGATCAAGATATGGCAAGTTACCAAAAGACCAGGGACTAAAAATGAACAGATTCAAAGTTTTGCATCTTCGCGAAGAATCCAAGTTGTGCATCTTCGTGATACGCGAAGATGCAGTACACGTGGAGAGACAGGAACGACACGTGGTGACACGTGGCAAGCCTACGCGGCGACTCAGCGAAGCTAGTGCAGCTTTGCGATACGCGAAGCTGCACAAAAATTTTTATAAATAGGCCGGCCATGGGGGGTAGTCCTCACCATCCAACTCACACTTCCAATTACACATTGCCTTGATTTACGTGCCACGACCCGAGATGGTGATATCCCGACAAGCCTTACTTCGAGATGCGTGCCATAACCCTACTTAAATACCCTCTCGACTTACCTTCAAGTAGAAGTGCTGTTCAAGTAAAGCAGAAGCATTTCTATAAATAAGCCATTCAAGGTAGGGGTTCTGCCCGATTATTATAATATAAATGGCTTAGACCTTAGTCAGGGATATAGCCCGTACCTTGATTTTATAAAGTGGAAATAAGATTTTATAAAGTCGAGATTATAGGTAAAATAATACTTCTTTATTTTATATAAAGATTTTATATTTCTTATAATAAGAATTTGAAATATATGTTTTCTTCACGAAGAAGAAACAAAGGTTTATAAATGATTAAAAAGAAAGGACTAGAGATCCTTATATTTATAAAGAGATAAAATGTCAAGGTAAATGTTATGCAATCGGACTAAAGGTATGAAGCTAGACGTTGATCTAGTACCTATAAAATGTTATTCTCGTACTATAGGTCCGAGGTAACGAGAAAAATTGGTGAGAAACACCAACCAAGAAGAAAGGTGAATACGTCCAACTTTTTATAAAACAAAGTCTTGAATGTTTGCATGGGATTATATCCCTAAAACTTTATAAACAAAAGTAATACTGGCCCTCAGGCTATTGTATACGTTTGTCTGGATCCTTACATATGTGGGTAGACGGTGGGCACACCTCACCACACTTGCTAATGCCTCCGCCACGTTGGGCAGGACCCAAGTAATGTCCGAGAGGGATTATCTCGTGTATATTAAATAGTTGCCAAGACCTCGATACTACGGTATCGCTGAGAGGTTTCAAGTATAACTAGAGGTTTATAATAGTATATTTAACTTGGTTGTTTCCTAAGCCACGATGGGCCGGGTCACAAGATACCCGAGGGGATAATTAAGTAACTTAAAATATTTTGAGTCAGCGTGTTCACCAGCATGTGTTGCTGACGTATTTTTTTTATATAACTATTTTACAGGTAATGAAGGATAGGTGTTTGGAGATAGAGGATAGCCGTTAGACGATCTGATGGCTCAAAGGATTTTTTAATATTAAAATAATGTAAATCATGGTTTTAATATCCAAACACTTTTGTATAACTTAACGGGTGTTTCAAACCCCGTGATTTGAATATAATAATATTTTATTAAAAGTCTTCCGCTTTACAACTTTTAACTCTGATGTATTTACAAAACAGGTACCAACGTTGGGTTGTCACGCCCCAGGCCCTGAGCGGGGTGTGACAGGTGTTGGTATCAGAGCCATCGATCTTAGCGAATTAGGTATATAAGTATACCTAAGCTTTGATCAGAGATAAGTTTCAATATTATTATATAAGGATAAGATAGGTTGATATTCTTTCCTATCCCTTATCATTTAAATCTTTTCTATCCCTTCTCATTCTAATATTCATAGATGTCGGTATTCAAGAAGATAATAGAATCCTTGTACGAAGAGATGAGACGAACAGGACATCCGGAACCCATTATTCCTCTTGATGGTCAAAGTGATGAATACTATGCTAACTTCTTTGACCAGGACAGACCCCTCACACCAGTGGTTCCCTATGGGAATCAACCCATTTACTTCCCGGGCACGGAGCAAATGCCAATCAACATTCCAAGCAATCCGCCAACCCCAACGAATCATCCTTCGGATAAAGTGCAGATTGATGCACTAGCTAAGTCTGATCCTAAACAGGCTACCCCAAGTTGGATGCAAATCTACTCTGATCCAAGGACCCCAGTTCATAACCCTACAGATTCTCCATATGCTTCTGTTTCAGGTCCATCGAGGAGACCCAAGATGAGAGTAATGCAACCGGAGACCATTCGGATTGAGGTAAATACAAGTAATGTGGAAGTTAAACAAGAAGAAGACCCCGAAAAGGAAGTTGAAGAGGAGTCGGAAGAAGAATCGGAAGAAGATCCGGAAGAAGAACCGGACGAAGAAGTTTCAAAGGAGATGAGCCTTAATGAGAGGAACCCTGAGGTGCAAAACCATTCAGGATGTGATTGTCCGCCAAGTATGGGCTGCCAGCAACCCTTGTTTCACCTGTCCCCCCATTATGATCCTCAAGATCCGTATGTTCAAGCACTCACTGGTAGCTTTCCACCTTTCACTGGTGTTGTTCCAACCGTCTCAGAACAAGCAAGCGAGATTAGGCAGCAAGAAGAGGCTGCAAAAGTCTTTCACAACATGCCAGTTGAATCCAGTCAACCGCCGCAGTATCCAAGAAACCATTATGACATCGTCATGATGGGGTACCGTGATCCACCGCCCCGGTATAGATATCCAAGTCTTATTCCTCAATAATCCCAGGAAGAGCATTTGGATAGAGCCCTGCATGAGACGGATGAGTTGCGGAAAAAGTTGGCTACTGAAAGTAGCAGGAAAAAGAAAGTGGAGAAGAAATTACTACACAAATGTAGTAAGCTGAAGAAGTTAATCAAGAAGTACATGAAGGATTAAAGATCTCGTTCTATTGTGACCGTACCGTTTGTTCCCTGTTCTGTTGTGGTTCTATCGTTTGTCCCTTGTTCCGTTGTTGTAGTATTAGTGGTTTCTAGAATAAGTCCGTAGTGTTTATAATGGTATCAGGAGTAGTCATAATGTACTCCTGTTTGTAAAATAAATAAAAACTTTTTAAATAATGAGTCAATTTCCTTATACTTTCAGAATGTCGAACCAAAGTAATCCTTCCCAAAATAAGGAAGCTTCGAATGCTAAAAGCAACCAATCGAAAACTGAGCCTGCTCAAGGAAACAATGAGCAGTTGATAAACAAAATGCAAGAAATGATCAATGCCATGAATACATTATTACCCACCATAAAAGAAAAATCCGTCCATCAAAGTGAGGCCCGACAACCCAGTAAATTTGTCAAATCCAAATTTCATCCTAACCCTACCCATCAAAATGAAGAAAGTGACCAAGGATCGACCAACGGTGAAAAGATCCACCAAACCTTTAAGAAAAAGTTACGAATTGAAGGTTGTTTGTTTAAGGATTTTAAGAATTGTGGGCCGAAAGAGTTTTATGGCGACAAGGGTGCCATCGCCGCCATAAGATGGCTTGAAGAAATGGAATCAATTGTGATAATAAGCAAGTGTACAGAGGAGGAAAAGATTCAGTACACGGCACAGATGTTTAAGGGGGAAGCTCTATAGTGGTGGAACACTCTATTGATGGCAAGAGGAAGAAGAATCATGTACCAGATAACGTGGGAAGAGTTTAAGGATCTTGTGTTGCAGAAGTACTGTCCAATGCATGAAACCGATTTAGTTTAAACCAAGTTTTTGAATCACAAGGTAGTTGGAACCAATCTGAGAGAATACAATACCAAATTCCAAGAGTATTGTAGGCTTGTGCCACAATTGGTAACACCAGAATCGAGCAAGGCAACCCACTACATATGGGGTTTACCGAGAGAGATAAGAGACATGGTGAGGTCTCATTTACCACCGACAGCCGAATCAGCCATGGAACTGGCTGGTTATTTGATAAACGGTTTGATCCGTAACAAAGAAGAAGACAAGAAAGAATATTCAACCATTGACAGAAAAGGAAAAGGGAATAACCGTTTCAAGGGAAAAGATGTGGATAGAAGGAGTGGTTTCAATTTCAACCACCCATTGTGTAAGATTTGTAAGAGGCATCATGCGGGTCGATGCCGGTTTGCAGTATCTACATCTATTGTATGTGATACATGTAAGAAACCAGGACATGCCACTGCTGATTGTTGGAAAAACAAGATGACTTGCTTCAACTGCAAGGAAATGGGGCATCTTAGCTTTGAATGTCCCAAGAAGAATGTTGCTGGAAGTGGAAGTGTTGGAGGTGCTGGGGGAAGTGGCACCAAGAATGAAGGAAGGAAGGGGAATGCTCGAGTCTTTGTACTCGACACCAAGAAGGCCGCAGACAAATTAGAAGCCATCACCGGTACGTTCTTAGTCAATAATGTTTACGCAAGAGTATTATTTGATTCTGGTGCAAATCAAAGTTTTATAGATTATAAGTTTTGTAGTCTATTAAACGAACCTTTAAAGAAATTGAATAAAACCATAAACGTCGAGACGACCAATGGTGAGATAATTAAAATTTCCGAGACCTTAGAAAATGGAAAGATCTTGTTGGCAGGCTACGTCATTCCTGTGCAATTACTACCTATGACGTTAGCAGGCTTTGATATAGTTCTAGGTATGGACTGGTTATCCGACAACCATGCCTGTATCATTTGCAATAATAAAACCATAGAACTTCAAGCCCCTGATAAGCAAACAATTCAAATCGCGGGCAACAAAGACGCTGGACATGCTAGTATAATTTCCATGATAAAAGCTAACAAATGTTTAAACCAATGATGCTTAGCATTCATGGCTTATGTAACGGAAGAATCAAAACCGAAGGAAATCAAAGATGTACCTGTAGTATCCGAATTTTCCGACGTCTTTCCAGATGAACTTCCAGGAATTCCGCCCACTCGAGAAGTCGAATTCAGAATAGACTTAATGCCTGGAACAACTCCGATAGCCAAATCTCCCTATTGTTTGGCTCCGACGGAAATGAAGGAATTAAAGAAACAGCTAGATGAGTTGTTAGAGAAAGGGTTTATTCGTCCAAGTTCATCACCTTGGGAAGCGCCGATATTATTCGTCAAGAAGAAAGATGGTTCCATGAGGATGTGCATCGACTACAGGGCATTGAACAAAATAACTATTAAGAATCGATATCCGCTACCTAGAATTGACGACCTATTTGATCAATTGCAAGGAGCGAGTTTCTTTTCGAAAATAGACTTACGTTCTGGATACCATCAGGTGAAAGTTCAAGAAGAAGATATCCCAAAAACAGCTTTCCGAACAAGGTATGGACATTATGAGTTCACCGTAATGCCATTTGGACTCACTAATGCCCCAACCACTTTCATGGACATGATGAACAGAGTTTGTAAGCCATATTTAGATAAATTTGTAATCGTATTCATCGACGATATACTTATTTATTCTAAATCAGAAGAAAAACACAAAGTTCATCTTCGGATTTTATTGGAATTACTTCGAAACGAGAAATTGTATGCAAAATTTTCCAAGTGCGAGTTTTGGCTGCATGAAGTGCAATTTCTTGGTCACGTTGTTAACGCCAATGGAATTCAAGTGGACCCAGCAAAGATTGAAACAATAGCTAAATGGGAGATTCCTAGGTCACCAACCGAGGTACGAAGTTTCCTAGGTTTGGCAGGATATTATAGAAGATTCATCGAAAACTTCTCCCGTATAGCAGTTCCCTTAACTTCACTAACCCGAAAGAACGTTAAGTATGAGTGGGGAACCAAGCAGCAAGAAGCATTTGATTTACTTAAACAAAAGCTTACAAAAGCACCTATACTGGCCTTGCAAGAGGGTACGGAAGATTTCATCATATTTAGTGACGCATCTCATTCAGGTTTAGGTTGCGTACTAATGCAAAGAAAGAAAGTAATAGCTTATGCTTCTCGTCAATTGAAAGTACACGAAAAGAATTATACGACTCATGATCTAGAGTTGGGTGCCATAATTTTTGCTTTAAAGTTATGGAGACACTATCTCTATGGAGTCAAGTTTATCGTGTACACTGATCATAAGAGCTTAAAGCATATATTTGATCAGAAGGAACTTAACATGCGTCAAAGAAGATGGATGGAAACTTTAAACGATTACGATTGTGAAATCATCTATCACGAAGGAAAAGCAAATGTTGTAGCTGACGCATTGAGCTGAAAGGAACATGAGAAACCCAAAAGGGTTCGAGCTTTGAGATTAGAACTACAAATAGATCTAATCGAGCAAATCAAGAAAGCTCAGAAACAAGCAATTGAAGAAAACCATATTTCCGAAGAAAAACGTAATGCCACCATTGATTCTTTAGGAGACGATAACATACTCAGACTTGGGAACCGAATCTGGGTACCAATTGTTGGTAATTTGCGCGAAAGGATCATGAGTGAAGCTCATAAATCAAAGTACATGATGCATCCCGGTAGTGATAAAATGTATCAAAATCTTAAACCAAACTACTGGTGGAATGGGATGAAGAGAGATATTGCTCTGTACGTTGCTAAATGCTTAACATGTTTACAAGTCAAGGCAGAACATCAGAAGCCTTCAGGTTTGCTTCAACAGCCTGAACTTCCTATATGGAAATGGGAGATGATAACAATGGATTTCATTACGAAACTCCCTAAGACTACCCGACAACATAATGCTATTTGGGTAATCGTTGATAGGTTAACTAAATCCGCTCATTTCTTACCTATCAATGAATCTTATTCCATGGATAGATTGGCACGGATTTACGTAAACAACATCGTAGCATTACATGGTGTGCCATTATCTATCATATCTGATCGTGACAGTAGATTTACGTCTCCTTTCTGGAATAGTTTCCAACAAGCATTAGGAACTCGGTTAAATCTTAGCACTGCTTATCACCCTCAAACTGATGGGCAGAGTGAAAGAACAATTCAAACGTTTGAGGATATGCTTCGAGCTTGTGTGATCGATTTAGGCGGATGTTGCAATGATCATCTATCTCTGATGGAATTCTCGTATAACAACAGTTATCACACAAGTATTCAAGCCGCACCATTTGAAGTTTTGTATTGGCGAAAATGTAGAACGCCTGTATGTTGGTCCGAAATTTGAGATAATCGAATATCTGGACCCAAAATAGTCCAAGAAACAACGGGTAAAGTGTTGCAAATCCGTGAACGACTTAAAACGGCAAGAGATCGACAAAAGAGCTATGCAGACGTTCGACGTAAACCGTTGGAATTTCAAGTAGGCGATAAGGTTTTACTAAAAGTGTCAACATGGAAAGGAGTTGTACGATTCGGCAAGAAAGGAAGGTTAAGTCCACGTTTTGTGGGACCATTTGAGGTATTAGAACGAATCGGTACTGTTGCTTATCGCTTACGATTGCCAGAAGAGATGAAAGGAATACATGATGTATTTCATGTCTCTAACTTACGTAAGTGTCTGGCTGACGAAGCTCTAACCATGCCTTTGAATGATGTCGAAATCAATGAAAATCTAAAATTTGTAGAACAACCTCTACAAGTGGAAGATTTCCAAGTTAAGCAACTTAAACGTCGAAGGCTAAAGTTAGTCAAGATACGATGGAACTCCCGAAGAGGACCTGAGTTTACTTGGGTGTTAGAATCAGAGATGAGGAAGAAATACCCACATCTGTTCTAAGCGAATCTCGAGGACGAGATTCATTCTAAGGTGGGGAGGATGTAACATCACAAAAAGTTTGGTCCAAATTTGACAAATTAATAAAACTTAAGGATTAAAAATATTCATGGAAAATGTAAAGAGAAAAATAAGACAAAGAATGGAAGTAGCTTATGTTAAGGAATGGAGTAAGAAGACTTCATCCCACATTGGAAAAAGAAAGAAAAATAAAGCACTTTATAAGGAGAGAACATTCCATGGAAATGTTCTTAAATGGCCAACCACTCTCCTTAGTCCTAGTGGAGGGTGCAAAGCACCCGACGCACACGGGCACGGGCTTGAGCGATGGGCGCAATGTGGCGCTATGATGGCGCAATTCGCACGCTCGCATCGCCGCTTAAGAGCCGCCTTTGTATTTTTGGATGATGATAAGATCAAGATATGGCAAGTTACCAAAAGACCAGGGACTAAAAATGAACAGATTCAAAGTTTTACATCTTCGCGATACGCGAAGAATCTAAGTTGTGCATCTTCGCGATATGCGAAGATGCAGTACACGTGGAGAGACAGGAACGACACGTGGCAACACGTGGCAAGCCTACGCGGCGACTCAGCAAAGCTAGTGCAGCTTCGCGATACGCGAAGCTGCACAAAAATTTCTATAAATAGGCTGGCCATGGGGGGGTGGTCCTCACCATCCAACTCACACTTCCAATTACACATTGTCTCGATTTACGTGCCACGACCCGAGATGGCGATTTCCCGACAAGCCTTACCTCGAGATGCGTGCCATAACCCTACTTAAATACCCTCTCGACTTACCTTCAAGTAGAAGTGCTGTTCAAGTAAAGCAGAAGCATTTCTATAAATAAGCCATTCAAGGTAGACCTTAGTCAGGGATATTATAATATAAATGGCTTAGACCTTAGTCAGGGATATAGCCCGTACCTTGATTTTATAAAGTGGAAATAAGATTTTATAAAGTCGAGATTATAGATAAAATAATACTTCTTTATTTTATATAAAGATTTTATATTTCTTATAATAAGAATTTGAAATATATGTTTTCTTCACGAAGAAGAAACAAAGGTTTATAAATGATTAAAAAGAAAGGACTAGAGATCCTTATATTTATAAAGAGATAAAATGTCAAGGTAAAGGTTATGCAATCGGACTAAAGGTCTGAAGCTAGACGTTGATCTAGTACCTATAAAATGTTATTCTCGTACTATAGGTTCGAGGTAACGAGACAAATTGGTGAGAAACACCAACCAAGAAGAAAGGTGAATACGTCCAACTTTTTATAAAACAAAGTCTTGAATGTTTGCATGGGATTATATCCCTAAAACTTTATAAACAAAAGTAATACTGGCCCTCAGGCTATTGTATACGTTTGTCTGGATCCTTACATATGTGGGGAGACGGTGGGCACACCGCACCACACTTGCTAATGCCTCCGCCACGTTGGGCCGGACCCAAGTAATGTCCGAGAGGGGATTATCTCGTGTATATTAAATAGTTGCCAAGACCTCGATACTACGGTATCGCTGAGAGGTTTCAAGTATAACTAGAGGTTTATAATAGTATATTTAACTTGGTTGTTTCCTAAGCCACGATGGGCCGGGTCACAATATACCCGAGGGGATAATTAAGTAACTTAAAATATTTTGAGTCAGCGTGTTCACCGGCATGTGTTGCTGACGTATTTTTTTTTATATAACTATTTTACAGGTAATGAAGGATAGGTGTTTGGAGACAGAGGATAGCTGTTAGACGATCTGATGGCTCAAAGGATGTTTTAATATTAAAATAATGTAAATCATGGTTTTAATATCCAAACACTTTTGTATAACTTAACGGGTGTTTCAAACCCCGTGATTTGAATATAATAATATTTTATTAAAAGTCTTCCGCTTTACAACTTTTAACTCTGATGTATTTACAAAACAGGTACCAACGTTGGGTTGTCACGCCCAGGCCCTGAGCGGGGTGTGACACTGATTTACAGACAGGGGTCAGTAACTGAAACTGATCAATATACAGGAATTAGTATCAGAAACTGAATACAATCATAAAAGGTGAATTTGCCCTACAACTCTTTTAGAGTCTGAACTGTTTACATACGATTTACGAATCCTTAAAACTTTGTGTTACAATAATAAGAAACGGGCATACTCAGATTAAGAGTATACATGTGTCTGGATCCATTCATACATGGTGACTTGGAGTTCTCCGAGGCCATGCATTTCATCAAACATGCCTCTGGAAGTCTACGGGACTGTTCAGAGAAATGATATTGTGTATATGATTAATTGTACATGTACTTTGGGTAATTTTAACCCAATTGAGTTGGGTGCCTAATGAGTATTGTCACAAAGGTATTATTGTTGATGTTCACAATGTTAATTGAGTCAGCGTCATTCACCGGCTGTGTGCTGACGTATTTTCCCCCCACATTTTAGGGAAACTCTAAAGAATAGAACTGACAGGCAGGACTGATAGAAGATTGGAGACATAGTCACTAGAGGTGATCTGATGGCTCATATATTTTATTCAAAATATTATAAAGAATTATATTTTCAAAAGACAGGTATTTAAAGTGTTAAACGGGTATTCCAATCCCGAGATTTCAATATAATAATATTATTATTTTTGAAAGACTTCCGCTGATATTTTACACAATATTCAACGAGTATTCTAACCCGACATTTTATAAATGAATATTATATTTTAATACTTCCGCTAAAAACCCGCAACTCTGATATATTTTCTAAACGGATGCCAACTAACGAGTGTCGCACCCAGACCCTGAGTCGGGGTGTGACACACAACATCCAAATTGGAGTTTTTTTCCTATCGAAAAAGACTTCGTATAGTTTGTACAGAAAAGTGAAGCCTAAGTTTGAGGCACGGTTTGGTATTCCGATTCAATAGATATTTTTATATGTTTGATTGTTTCCGGAAGATATGCACTTATAGATCATAAATTTGGATCGACTTTCGGAAACTATTGAAGAAAACAAAAGTCACATCACGAGACAATAGTTTAAACCTCTTGGATTTTAATCTAAATTGTAACATCCTAACCAACGATGGAATATGTTGGGGCGATACGATTGCTCATAGCTCATTAAACTAAATTAAAGTGACAATATATTAAAATCCATATTATTAAATCATCCGTCACAAAACACCATCCAAAACAAAACATCTAAAAACCAAACAAAATTTATGTCTAAAATTTATTAAATAAACCTTAAATTCCAACTATGCATTCTTCATTCTTGAGCAATCTTAACCAATAGCATGTAGAAAATAATGTTAATATGTGGTTTGGGAGCAATTATAGGTTTTTTATATTATGTAAATATGAAAACAATACGAGTCGATATCTCAAGGTCAAATAATCTAACATAATGTAATGTAATGAAATCAAATGAAAATTCCATTCTTTCTAGATGATAACCGAATTTCTTGGAAGCGTAGGTTCATTTCAAAGACCATCCCCTATAGTGTTTGCATTTGCGTTACGTTTGTGTACTATATCCAACAACCAAATAATAAGCACATTGATAAATAGCACGTAAAACATGTGCAGGTTTGAAATAATATTAACACATGATGATAAAAAAGCAAGTCGTATATATTTGATAGTGATGAAATAATAAAGTTACATATACGTTACACGTCCCCCCCCCCCCCCCCCCCCCAAAGTAGTAAAACGTAAAATTGTGGCTATGAAGTACTCACCCTTAAATGAATGAAGAAATAAAGACAAAAGAATGACTTAAGAGGAAGAACCGACTTGAGTTGACCCAATAATAAACTTTAATTAATTAAGAACTAAACTTAGAAGAATGAAAAGTAGAATAAAAGTAATAAAAACAAAAGATAAAGGAAATCCGGTTCTAAAGATCGGGCTTTAGTTATAAAAGAAATCAAGTTAAACGAGAAAATTAAATTTAAGTGAGTCGAGTTCGGTTTTATTTATAAAGTTTGTTCAAATTAAATATTAGTCAGGTTTTAAATAATTTAATCAATTTATTTTACCCGAAACATGTATTTTATTAATCAAAGTTAGTTAAGCGAGTGTTCGTTTTTATCGTACTCGAGCACGGAACTAAGTAGGGATCGCTTCCGACAAAACACACAAATAAAAACGAGTGTTATGATAATAAGTTTCTATTTTAAGGCATAAAGATGTAGTGTTAAACGAATGGAACTCGAGCTTAAAGAATATGAAACACAGAACCAATCTAGAAGCAATTGATTTGATCAAGAGGTTTTGATTCTTGCATGTAAAGCAATAGCAAATAATAACTTAACTACCCAGAAAACGTCTGAATATTAAAGAACTAGACTTTGGTTGACTTTTGAAAGTCAAAGATTGAAGAACATACTAATAGAGCTTAAAATCAGGAAAGAAAGGATGAATTGAGAATTGTGAACAAAAGAGTAGAGGTCTAGGTTGTTGGTACTTATAACAACTGAGTTATGATGGTTTAATTCACAATTTTGGGTTAAAACCCTAAATTAAGGAAGAATTGTAGGTGTTTTAACGAATCACAACGTTTCTTGACGAATTGAATGAGAAAATATCGTAGAATATGCCATTGGAACATTATAGTCGGCGAAATGAGTGATTTGGTGAATTAATTTGGCTTGGAACACAATTTTCGTGTTCAAACACCTTCATCGCATATCGCGAACGGCCAAAAGGCTTGGTAATCGCGTAGCGACCCAGTTACAACATCGTTGTTTTTGGTTTCGGTCGCGTATCACGATGGACTTAGGGAGAATCCGTCGTTTAGCGCGACCCAATTGAATTGAGCTGAAGCCCTAATATTTTTGTGTAGCGCAATGGACTATGGACTAGTCTCACGCGTAACGCGAAGAATCAACTTTCATGAAAATTTTAGAATTTAACAATTTTGAACCCTGGACTTTTACTAAATGCAAATAATATATTTAACTTCGTGAAATCACTTTTGTGATAGAGTTGCAACGTTACAATAACCATAAATGAATATAAGTTATAACATAATTGACTTTTATTAATCATAAGATCCAAATTTGAATACGCACTGGGTACAAGAAAATGAAAAATAACATATGCTACATAAATTGTAGGGGTGGTTGTGTACCATACACTTTTGTTCATTTATTTGGTTGATTGTTCATTTTTGCAGGACTTAATTGGCAAACTCAGAGTTTGTACAGAATAGTCTACGAGCTCCTTCTTTTGTGAAAGCATACGACAAGGTTTCTAAATACGCTTGTGCTACCTTTCTCTTCAGGTTTTACTGATACTTCATCGTGACATTCGTCAATTTTTAAACCCGGTCCGTCTTAAAATTTCGATTTAATTTGGACCAGCATTTATCAAGGAGAATATTGATTTTTATGCGATTTATGTTTCATTTTTATAATTTATTTGTTACGATTTAAATTTGCGATGTTCCGAACACTTTCGCAAACTCTATCTCATGTAAGGCCCCCGACCCGGAAACCCTACTTTCTCGCTGGTTGGACTTACTCATTAACATAATTCGTAAATCAGAGTTAATTAAAACGTTTCGCGGAATTAAAAGTCAACCATTTTTACATAGCATAAACATCTTGTCTTAAAATAACTTAACATAAGTCTTTAAACATAAATTATAAATAACACGTGTCTCTTCTTTTCTTTGATGCCAGTCTTCCTTTAATCTCCACGTGTCTCCCTCAAGCCACCTGTCTCATCCTACTCACCTGCGTACATACTAAAAGTCAGCTATGCTGAGTGAGTTCTAGTTAATTAACATACAATGCATTCACTTACTAATACGCACCCGGAGATACGTATTGATACTTACCTGTTCCTCTATTAATCAAACATACATTCATACATTTATACTACTTACTAACCACATACCTCGGATACTATAAAGATCCGGTCCTCACTTACCTTGTATATTATAAGGGTCCAGACCCTACTTACCTCGGATACTATAAGGGTCCAGACCCTACATACCTCGGAATAATAAGGATCCGGTGTCCTACATACCTTGGATAACTTCAGAATCCAGTCCCTACTTACCTTGGATATTATAAGGGTCCAGTGCTCTACATACCTTGGTTATTATTAGGGCCCCGTGCCTTCTAATATACCCTCCACTCTACCTTCGTTACCTTTTCTTTCTACTTCCTTCAATCATAACTAATATATCAACTACTTGCATACTAGTTCATCAATCAAGAACATTCACATTCATACGCAAACATATATCTAATATACACTTACCATTTAAGTTAAGTGTATAAATCTAAACATATCGTAGTATGCACACAGCCCCGAAAACATGACACATAAAGGGGCTAGAACTCACCTGAATCCTGTTACACTCCCCGTTAATAGTAATTCCCTTCTTTAATTGTGCCCGACTAACTGTTAATAACATACACGTATTAAACTCTATATTTGTTTGATCTTTATTTTCTAAAAATAACGAGATTAACTTTTAAGTTAACCGAACCGTCATGTATTCATCTTTAACCGTTCATATTAGCTTAATATACTTTAATCCTCATTTATTGTTATTATATATTTATATTATATCCACTTCATTAATATTAACTCATGTCCTTAACGCGTTTACGAGTTAACGTCCTTAAGCGAGTTCGGGTTCGTGTGTTTGGCTCATCTCCATTTCATATTCCTTACTTGAGGCGCGTAATGAGTTGATAGACGAGTCGGGTCTCGGGTTCAGATTTATCCAAGTCTTTACCCCCATACATTTTATCTTTACTCATTATTATTATTATTATAATAATTTTATCTTTATTATTCTCACCATTATTATTATTATTATTATTTATTATATATATATATATATATATATAAAAGTCCACCCAACCCTACCCGGCCCCATCCCCCACTCCACCTTTCTTCTTCATTCATTCTTTCTTTCCTTGCTGCTACCCCGCCGTCGCCGCCGGTTCTTCGATTCCGGCCACCATGAAGACGAGGGTTAAGGGTTGGGTTCGGTTCCGTAGGAGTTTGGTTCCTCTTATCTTCTTCCTTTTACTCACCACAGCCGTCCCTTCCTCCGTTTCCGCCGGCCACCACCGCCCCTTAACTCCAGTTTTCCACAACTCACACTCTACCATTCGCATGCCCGGAATTCGCACAATAAGGGTTTCGCTTCGCACGGCCGGTTTCTCTTGGCCATGCGAAGTTCCCGATTTCGCATGCCGTTATTTCGTGCAAACGGCCAATCGATTCGCACCGGGTTATTGCTCCAGGTTCCGTTTGGGTTTAGATCTGGCTTGGATTTCGCGGTTGCGGCCATTCCCGAGTGTTCACTAACGTACAGACAGGGGTTCGATCACATGATTCAGTATGGCTCAGATCTGGGTTCGGATATGTGCTTGAGTCTGCTGTTTCAAGTTTCGGGTTTCGGAGCTCCGGGTTTCGATGAACCCGTTCACACCAAAATGTGATTGTTTGTATTTTTGCCACTTTCACAAACTGTTTACTGTTATTATTATTGTTTGATTTGTTTGAAGCTTGATTATTTCTATTTGATTCGGTTCGTTTTTAGCCTTTAACTCGTTTGTTATCAAACTTAATCAAGAAATGCAATGAGAGTGAATATAAGTCGTTACCTTTTGGTGTGTTTGAGCTAGATCTAGATCTAGGATGGATGAACTTGGATTTTGGAATGTTTGTGTACAGGGGATCTTTGTTATGTGTGTATGGATATGTGTCAATGATTGGGTGGATGATGATGGAATGATAAGGATAAGATAAAATTAGGGTTTAAGGGTTTAAATAGGAGAAGCCCAAAGGCTTTTAGGCCCAAATCATTCTTAATTTCATTTATCCTCCTTAACCTTATCTACTATCTACATATTATTTAATTAATTTAAATAACGCCCAACGATACAATAATTAGTTAAAACTCGAAACATTTATTTATTCACGTATTGAAACTAGGGTGTTACAATTTAATCCAAGTTCAAGGACCCCCAATGTACCTAGACTCCATCCTAGTATTATATTATCTTTATCTTTCATCAATTAGGTTAACTATCATTCAATTGCATTTATTTTTGCTGGTTTTATGCCTTTTGACTAGCCTTGACTAATAAATCTAGTCAATCCTTGTAATAAACGAATTCAAGGATATAAAATGACCACTCACTTGTTGTAAATTATTGGCCACAACTCAATTTCTCACTTAAAATCGTCCTAGCTATCAATTGGTGTGTTCTTGCATAGTTTGACTTTCAAAAGTCAAACCGAAAAAAGTTTCAAGTTTCTTTATTCCAATCTTAGTTTCATTCTTTGGTATGTTGTATTACTTTATACATGTTTCCTTCATTTAGAACTTAATGCCAGGTTGAAAATAATTTCACAATGTTGTTGGTTCATCAAAAACGAATTCTGTTCGCTTACGTTTCATTTTGGTCAAAGTTTGGATATTTTGTACCTGTAACATCTAAAAATTGATCTCTTCAAGTCTTGATCGAAATATAACTTTTTGCCATGTCATAAAGGAACCCGAAATAAAGTCGTGTTCGGGTCTAACCAAAAACGAACCACTAGCTTAAACTTATTTTCTTACCCTTTTTGGCTCGTTTCAGTTTTTCTTAGCGAGTCAAACTTATAAACATGACTAATTATTATTGAAACCTAATTCTTAGATAAAAACTAAAATTTGCCAACTTAAAAGTTTTAAGACGAAAAACATAATAACTAATTATAGTGAAATATATAATATATCTTTCTTTCAAGCCTTCCAAACTCCAAACTTAAACCAAAATTCATATCTTTTATTCATTTTCCCTTTCTTCATGAACAATGTATTGAACCTAGAATTATTTACTAGAATCCGGCCTCAAACCAAACTTGTCCGGTTCAGCGCGCTTAAGTGCTTAATCCATCTTTCACTCGCTTAATGTTATTGATGTGTATAAAAATATACATCCTTTAAGCATCAAATAATGTCCAAAATATCATCATTTATTATAAAATTTAGTAAATATAGTTATTTATTATGTTATTTTCTATTTTTAGGTCTATTCCAGCCTCAAACGAAGAAAGGAGTGGATAGACGAAAAAAACAAAAAAAACTAAAGAAATTGTATATCAGTCAGCCTAACACGCACCCATCCTTTAGTAACCACGTCCCCGTGGTCACCTTTTCAAGATAAGATAAAATCTTAGGAGCCAAACACGGGCCATGCTTCATGGACCACGCTCCGGTGGTTAACTTTCAAAGAAAAGACAAAAATCAGAGATCAAAACACAGGCGTGCCTCACTTACCACATCCCGCGGTCACCCTAACCAAATAATACAAAAATACAAGAATTTGGCAGCCAAAACGCGGGGCCGTGCCCCTTGTACCACTCCCCTGTGATGAGTCAGCATATGTATGATCTGACAAGCATTTATTATAGACGGACAGCTCACCACAGGGTCGTGCCCGGTTGCCCAGATAGCTTATAAATAGATTGCATGTTTAATGCGTTGGGTGTGCTTGGAGAGGATTTGGACGGGTTTATCACTTAAAAGCACTCACTTTACACTCAAGTTGAAGATCAATTGAAGAGTTTGAAGGCTTGGAAGCATCCATCATTATCATCCATCGCCATTGAAGAAATATTCATCACCAATTTGGTTAGATTGTTCTAGTTTATTCATGATATCATTCTAGTTTAATCATGTGTTTGATATCTTCATCTTCTTTGATGTTCATTGTCATGCTCATCATGAGCTAAACTTACAATTGCCATCTAAATCTATGATGAAACTTAACTCCATTTGATGATTATATTGAATATGTGATTTAGTTTTTGTGAAGTACTGATTATTTTGCAATTATCCTTTGACGAAACATGTTTTGTCACCTTAATCCATTAATTCAAGATTGATGATTAATATCTTTAAAACAAATCTTTATAATCATTAATGATTCACTCATGCTCTTGGAGACTAGGAATGATAAAAAGAAAATCTTGATATTTTATTCAAAACACGTTTCCTTGTATTGGACTTTGAAAAGATGAGATACATATTAGGATCAATTTATCTAGTTTTGGTAATTTTAAAACAAGATTGTTAAGTACGATTGATTAGGTTGCCATGATAGTTAAAGAAATCATATGTTAAGGGAATGTGTAATCACAATCTACTTAAATCAACCAAGGGGGGTTGTGTGACTAAACTATAATTCCCTAAAAGTTGTTAGGATTGGTGTTTGATAAATCGAAGTTAATGCTAATTTTTATACTTCACTAAAACTACTTGCTTAATTAAATTGGCATTTTCGTGGTAGACATGAAGTTATGCATTCTACTTTCTTTTATGTCATAAGGTAATTCTCTTAGGAATGAGGGGATATTCTATCTTATATTCTTAAAGTAAGCTAATCACATATTCATAATATGAAGAAGAGTTAAGTGGATTCTTGATTTATATGGTAACCTTCATATATTGATTTTCTCGTCTAAAATCCGTCTACTTATTCACCTTACTTCACTTTAATTTAAACAAATAATTAGTTTAAAAACAACCTTTAATAATTGTATCTTCCGGTTAATTTAAAAACAAAGATTTATTATTAGAAATATTCCGTGCCTGTGGACAATACTTTGTTCTTATCAATACTATTCTACATATACAATAGATACACTTGCCTATTTGTGTGTGGTTTAGTCTTAATAGAAATCATTTTTTAATAAATTTAAAACACGATCTTGTGTGAAAACTAATCAACAATTTTATAGGCACAATCACACCACATCATTTATCATGTGAGTTTTCATAACCCCGTTTTCATACTTTTAACATTTTGGGATGTAGCAAGTTATAAATTTTCATTGTTATTTCATGTTTCATAATTGTAAACCAAATTCTCATATCATATTGCTTGTGAGTTACGTGATATATGTGCAAGGTTTTTATTATTTTATGGTTATTGGTACACAAACGCAAACATAAACTCGAAGTGGGATGGTCCGACGGGACATACCCATGCCGCCTAATTCTTTAACTTATGTTAGAACGCACAGTGGTTCTCATCTATTACTCCTATTAGTTTAGCGCACGTGGGTTTCTTAGTAGATTTGGCTTATGTCAAATGAACGGAAATATCATATTTTTATTTTCTCTTTTACTTTATGATTGACACGCTACATCTTGACACGTGAATTTTTATTTTTCATAAAATATACATATACAAACATTATGAACTTTCACCAACATTATTGTTGACAAAAAAAACATATTATTTTAAACGTGTTATAAGTTAATGATCATTAAAGATTAGAAGAAAACTTAGTGAAACATTTAAGATATTATTTAAATAAATATGTTAGTCTATTCAATCTATTGCATTTGAATTCAAACAAAATGTGTACTTGTAATTTGGTGAAATAAATTAAATATTATTGTCACTTCAATAGTGTCTTCTATCTATAAACAATCAACGTACTGCCCCGATGTATAATCCGCCTAATGTCAGGGTGTTATAACTTCCCTCTATCAAAATTGGTTTAACTTAAAGAAAAGAATAATAATAATTGATTTAAAGAGCTGGCTAAGATATTGTTTTGTAATTTTAATTAACGTAGTAACTACTTAGATGGATTGGTTCATCTTATTCATCGTTGGTACTTATTAATCTTCAACAACCCTTTGTACGTTTTGTTTTTTTAGGTTTTCATCCGTTACATCAGTTTACTTTGAGCACTCTGCTTGCTGTCTTTGGGTAGCTTATTTTAATAACAAGGCTTTAAATTTCAACCACTGCTGTACAACTTTTTTTCATGTAACAAAAGACCAAAAACAATTACATGTACTGGTCACATATTCTTTGTTAATCAAGTCAAACTTTGAATTCGGATCAAAACATCTGTTTGGTTTCATTACATTTTACGGTCAAGTGCAACGCGCGAACTCTCACAACTAATTATTATCAGGACTCTCACAACTAATTATTATCATAATGACATTTTGAAGAGGAGTGAAAGAGAAAGGTGGAGTGAAAAAGAAGGGGGGAGAGAGAGAGAGAGAGAGAGAGAGAGAGAGAGGTGTATTAAGGGAGAAAGAGGAGGAGAGAAGGAGAGAGGGAGAGAGAGATAAATGGAGAGAGGTAGAGAAAGGGAGAGGGAGAGAGAGAGAAAGGGAAAGGGAGAGGGAGGGAGAGTTAGGAATTTATTTATTTATTTTTTGAAAAAGTATTTTGGTTAGAATATTAATAAGACATGGGATATATCGTATATTTCAAAGAAAATAAGCACATAATAGTGTACAAAACTCAAATACCCTAATAAAATTTAAAACCAAAAGCAATAAAAGGCCCAAACATGTTTTCTCTTAGTTTAACACTATATCCTATTCGAAGGTTAACAATGAATCCATGTAGTGATGGATCCAGAAAAGAACTTCAGGGCTAGCCCAAAAATAATTTTTAGACCTAACTAGTGTTTTACCCGGCAAAACGCTGGGACAGGTCGGTATAACCCGGGTGACGGTAAGACCCAAGCGTTGTCGGTTCCGGCGTTTAGGTGGTAAGTCACGCGAATTTGTTCGATTTCTATTATTTGCGTTATGGTACCAGAACTAGAATAAAAAAATTATAAAAACTGAGGTGGACAAGAGGGGTGGTGTCTGATGATAAAACTCGAGCGTTGGTAAAGCTTGGACGTTGATGCAATGAGTCTATACAAATTCAGTCGGTTTTTGTCACATTCGTTATGATACCGAAATTAAAAAAAAATAAACAAAATTTTATAGTTCTTATTTACAAATGCATTCGTGCTACAATGCAAATAATATTAATATTTTTCCATGTATAGAAGCAGATTCAAACCATGGTAGTCATTGCCACCACAAAGTGCTTAACGAAATCCACAAAGCCCATGCTACCAAAGAGTCAATTCATGACTTGATTATACATATATATCTTATACACAAAAGGTCAGAAAAACTTTGTTGTGACACCAAACTTCTATATTATACTAATTAGATAATGGTATTATAATTTTGTAAACAATTTATAGTTAATGGATAAATCTGGTTCTTGAAGGTTGGAAATGGATGCAAATAATAGCTGGGGACTAATTTTGAAAACAATTTATAGTTAATGTTTCAACTTTGATAGTTGTAAATTAAAAAAAAAACAAAATGTGTATGGCAGGATTCAAACTTGCATAGGCACAACTCATGTAACTTCTAGTATACCTAATGATGTGTTGCAAAACACATGGTTTTAATACTCATTTTGCGAATAAATCATGCTTAAGTATATTATTTATATATAAAAAATGACACGTATTTCCGGTTTCTCGTGTTTACAGGTATCCGTGCATGGAAGGAGCGAAAACGAGGCTAAATCATGAATAAACGAGCACAGTGGAGAATGTATGGGAGTGAAAGATAAAACTAGAAAATACAAATGGATTAGAAGTGGAGATATTAGAAGAGGATATGATAGAGGGTTGTAATACGAAGATATAGAAAAAATGGGGAAGAAAACGAAGCTAAAACGAAGATTCTACGAGCGAAATAAACAAAATAATATGGTCAGACAAATCCTCCGCGCGGCGTGGAGGATGGAGCTTCATTCTACACGCGGCTCCGCATGCTCAGAATGGGAAATCGACTATTCTGTCGTATATGACCCCTCGGAGAGTAAGGATTAGTCCCCCGCACGACGCGGGGGATGTGTGTCGGCGTTTTTAGGGTAATTTCAAGTATTTAAACAACATTATACAACCCTAGATGACATATCAAGTCTTCCATCCGTCATAACGTCTGTGTAGGGCGAATTTGAAGAAGGAGGTGCTTCTGGTTTGATAGATTGAAGACCAGAGCTTGAGTTTGAAGTTTAAGCGAGTCCCGGGTTTGGTTTAACGTTTTCTTTTGCATATTTTTGTGTTTTAGTTGAATGTTTGCTACTGATTTCATTGAATTCTCTCTGTTAGACGTGATTATTGGCTAAATCTTATGCTATCTAGGCTTGGATTGATGTTTTGTGATTGTTTGTGGCTTTAAAACGGTTTTCGGGTTTTGTTTACTAGAGTTTGACAAATTGAAAGTCTTGATCAGTTTACTTGATGTGTTCATGTGTTTTTACTTCTGATTTAATATTTGAATGTTTCACATGCTTTCTGGTTGATTGGCTATTGATTATAGATTGCATGTTAGGCCGTTTATTTTGTGTTTATGACTCGTTTATGATTTTCTGAGCTCGTGGATCATAGGAATTGATTTTGATTAATAATAAGAAGTTTAATTGCATGCTTGCTTAAATATCCGACGCGTGATAAGTTTTCGGGGTTGTCTGCGTTGTTAGGGTTTTAGGTTAAATTATATGACAGGAGGTTTGCCTATTTTCGCCTAAATTTCATTGTTGCCGTGTCCTTTAGGTTGTTCATTGGCCACCCCTTGTACTTAGGTGCATTGAGATGGTAAAACCGACGGGTTAGCTGTTTTCTAGGGTAATTAATCATAGTTGGTGAACAGACAGGTGAACCAATAAGCCGGTATGTTTACATGATATATAGGATTTCCTTTTAGGTGACACCTTGAGAGTGATTAGGGATCCACTAGGTTTCCTACGGTTTCATATCTTTACGATGCAAAATAAAAGAAATAGCGGTCGATTGAAATTTCTCTTTGGTTCCTTCCTTCTTTGCGAACGCTGAACAACGGCTAACCTAGCCGACCACCACTGTTGGTTCGTTGTTAACCACCAGGCTCCTCCACGGTTGACCAAGCTAGCCACCAAGGACCAAGATTTTTTTTTTCCAATGCTAGGATTTAGGAGAGTTTCACGAATTATTGGTTAATCGTTAATTATTACGGTATTTGATTTTAATAATATATTTTTCTATGTTTATTGTTATAACATTAAGCCTAGTTTAAAAAAATTAGTTTATATATTTCGTTACTCGTTAAGGCTATGGGCCTTTTTTTTCCGGCTCGGCCGAGGTATTATGTAACATCCTCGTTTTGAAAGTTATTTAAATAAAATAATAGGATTTTATTTTATCGCGTGTCGTTAGTTGAAGTGATTTAATTCGATAAGTAGTAAAATGGTAGGATAAGATTAAAATGATTAATGGGCTTGAAAAGGATTTCGGGCCTAAAAGCCTTAGGCTTCTCCTATATAAATAGCCTAAAACCCTAATCCTCCTTATTTCATTACCTTCACCATCAGACACCCACACACACACACATACACACCTCCTGTACACACACAAACCTATCTTCTTCTTCCTATTCCATCCAAGATCTTTAGAGAGCTAACAGAGATTGATTTCCTATTCAAGATCTAAGAAGGTTCAACTAGGATTCTAAGAGATTCAAGATCTAATCTAACATAATCTTTAAGGTACGTATTAGGGTAAAGGTTCATCCTTCATTTCATTTTCATCTGGTTCTTGTTTTATAATAATAGATGAACGAATGGACCTTATAAATTGGAAACAAAACGAACCGAGCCAAACCGACATAAATGAACTCTAATTGAACCAAGTAAGAAAGTTGAATCTCGATCTAAATAATCGGACATAATATATGTACACATATAAATAAGTTGGAATTTGACTCTAGTTAGAGTGGATTGGAATTTGACTCTAGTTGGAGTGGATTGGAATTCGACTCTAGTTGGAGTGGATTGGAATTCGAATCTAGATGGAGTGGATTGGAATTCGACTCTAGTTGGAGTGGATTGGAATTCAAATCTAGATGGAGTGGATTGGAATTCAACTCTAGTTGGAGTGGATTGGTATTCGACTCTAGATGGAGTGGATTGGAATTTGACTTCTATGTGACTCGAATGGATTTGACTCCTATGTGACTCGAATGGATGGATTTGACTCTTATGTGACTCGAATGGATTTGACTCCTATGTTACTCGAGTGGAATCTAAACGACTCCTATGTGACTCGAGTGGAATCCAAACGACTCCTATGCGACTCGAGTGGAATCTAAACGACTCCTATGCGACTCGAGTGGAATCCAAACGACTCCTGTGTGACTCGAGTGGAATCTAAACGACTCCTATGTGACTCGAGTGGAACCTAAACGACTCCTATGTGACCCGAATGTACCTAAGTAAAACTTGAAACTCGATTTAAATATATGAAGCTAAACGAACCCGAACCCGAACCCGAGACCCGACTCGTTTAGAACCTATAACCGCCACAAATAAATGAATATGAGTAGAATGTGAACCGAAATCGAGAAGCAACCCATGAAGGAACCGAAACCCATAAGTTCGTTAAGAAAAGCCTAAACACGCGAGTTCGTTAACAAGTTGTTAATTTACAGAAGATATATATAGGATTAAGTTCATTTCAGAAGTATTTTTAGGGAGAGAAGTGCGAGAAGTCATTATAACCAATCATAAATTTTATTTTAATTTTATCTTTAATTTATATAGAATGGTATAGTTGTAATCTCTACAAATGTGTGTATATGGTAACTAGTAAATGTTGAAGAAGGTTTCAAATAAACATTTTATTTTTTTTTCTTAAATATTGCAAGAGGTTACTCAATTAAAACATAAAATTATTTATATATGTTGTACATGAAAACCAACATTTTAAAATAAGTATAACACATATCAAACTTATGCGGTTCATGAAAAGTAACACAAAAGGAATTTTTAAAATTCTTATTTATCTTTATCTCCAAAATCATTTAACACGTTTGCATTTGATCCAACCTCAAAGTGTTCTAACCCCTCATATGTTAGATCAAACACATATAAACACAAACCAACAAACAAATCAGCGTTTTTATTATTTGTTTGTTTTTGTAACAAACAAACAACCATTTTTTTAATTTCGAATTTAACCATGTTTTATTATAATATATTCATAATTCAAATTCCCATAATCAATATATTGTTCTATTTATAGATTATCAACAAACAAATATACATCTATTTTATTTTATTTTAATTTCAATATTTTAATCTAAATTATGCATACACACTTCTAAATACCACTTACACAGTATATAAATGAACCTACACACGATAAAAATTACGCGTACATAATTCGAATACCTCCTACGCAGTACATAATACGTAATTCAGAATACCACATACAGAATACATTTATAAACCTACATAGTACATACATGAACTTACATACGATAAAAATTACACAAGCAATTCAAAATACCACCTATACAGTACATAACTGAACTTAAATAGTACATAAATGAACCTATACACGATAAAAGTTGCGCATACAAATTCGAAATATCACTTAGACAGTATATATATGAACCTACACAATACAAAATAATCATTTATTTATTACATTAAACTACATATAATAAATAATGAATAATACTAATAACCTACACTTGTAAAATTTCACATACAAATTCGTGATATCACCTACAAATTCAAAATATCACTTAGACAGTACATATATGAACCTACACAATACAAAATAATCATTTCTTTATTACATTAAACTACATATAATAAATAATGAATAATACTAATAAGCTACACTTGTAAAATTTTCACATATACATTCGTAATAAACCCTACAGAGTATAAAATGAACTATTTTTTTTTCACATTAAAGCACATATAATAAATAACATATCATATTAATAACTTATAATTATAAAATTTTCACGTACACATTCGTAACTTCACCTACACAGTATATGAATCTGTGTAGGCAAAACATGATATTTGATGCATTTGAATAAATATAATTGAAGACATTATGGTATTTGATTAAAATTATATTTGTTTAAAATTAGTTTGATTAATAGTATCAATTAAAAAATAGCAATTAAAAATTTTACATGTAACTTTCAATTAGTTAGTAATAATAACAATTAAATGATATTAATGACTTAAGTTTCACTTTAAACACTCCATAAGTCAAAGACCTAACTACCCTTATTTATTAAATTTTTGGTAAATTGATATATTCATAATTACAAGTTTACATTAACCAATCTAATCCATTGATTACACATAGCCATTGTTAATTAATGGTTCAGATTGATTTCTCGCACTTCTCGCTATAACTTGACTTCTCCCGTGATCCATCCCCTATATATATATATATATATATGTACATGAGAATTTAACCGAACTTGATTTAAATGTGAACCCGATTCGTTACTAGTTATAACCCGCGTGTTCGTAAAGACACTTAAACATATGAGTTCGTTAAAGAATCATAGTATGGAGGATAATGTTTAATAAACTAATAAAGGAAGCTAAAGTACATTAAACTAATACGATCGGTTGGAGAAGGTTATATGTTCGGTTCGGTTAACTCAACAGTTAACCGTGTTAGTTTAAGAAAATAATAAACAAATGTAAAGGATTAATATGTGTACGTTATTAACAGTTAGTCGAGCTCAGTTGAAGAAAGGCATTACGATTAAATCAGAAAGGAATTGTCTACAGGTGAGTTCTAGCCCCCCTTTTTCCTTAAACGTTTTGGGGCTGTATGCATACTCAAGAAAGAAGATGAACGAGATATTTTTTAAGAGCAAAAGAAAATGTGTAGATTAGTAATAAAACTAGTTAACTACTAATGATAAGAATGTATTAAGGACGTGAGTAAGTGACGTGTGCGAATATATATATATATATATATATATATATATAGAATTTGAATAAAAGCTTCACACAAATCGGGTTTTAAGAATGGTTTTTACCAACAACCAAACCACACACGAAAGACAAGTGTACCTATCGTTTGTAGCAAAGTATCGGTAAGAACCGAGTATCAATCCATGGACACGGCTAACTTTTGATACTAAATCTTTGTAAATAATTTAACCAAACAAACAATCTAAGCAATTTGTTCAAGTAACTAAACTAGCATATAACAATAACAAAGCAAGTAATATATGACTAACAATCAATCCAAACAAGGCTACTTAGACTATGCATCCACTCAAACTTAGTGACCAAATAGCAATGATTAGGACAAACATCATGTATTAAGCACCAACATCAAATTCCAATCAAGGAAACCTAATACTAGCAATAAAACAACATGATGGGTTTTCAACAAGTTATTAACCATAGATTAGTAAGTTTGTCAAAACTACCTAATCTCACAATTAAAGGAAAGCTAGCATGAAAACAACAAACTAACCATCTAAAATCATGTAAAATAGACAAGTTCAAGAACACTAGTTAAACACATGAGTCTTTTAAATTAGCAAAATATAAACTAAGGATTATGGCCTTAATCTCTAGCAAACATCAACCAACTCAAAGAATCATGTTATCACCATACAATTTTCCAATATCAAGTGATAGGTTTCATACTTGTTAAAATTCATAACCAAGTTAATTTCCACTAGTCATTCCTAACTTAGTGATATGAACAAAGTATGCATACACAAACTAAGTTCATAAACAAATACTCAACACATAGTTTTCCAACATATTATGGCTAAGCATCTATCAAACTAATAAGACTATGAATTAAAACAAGCATTCAACCATTAAACTCTATTCAAGAACATGTCATAAACTTGAAGAACACCAACTAGCCAAAATCATGCATAGATAAATATCACATAAGCAAAAGTTTCAACATAATCTAAGTAACAAGAGTATTTAGCCCATAAGGCTTGATACAACAAACAAAATCAAAGTAGTCTTACAAATCATTGTTAAGAACAAAAGATTGCAAACTAGAATGAATGATGATTGCACACTTGAAAGGATGATCACACAAAGATGGAAGCCTTGAATTCTCTCTAGCAAACACACAATAATCTTCCAGCAAATTCAGAGAATTCCCCCAAGGCTCCACACTTCAAATGGAGGTAATGGAAGTGTATTTATGCTTTCTGGAGTCTGGCACGGGCCCATGCACGGACATGCACGGTCGTGTATATAAGTGGAAAGTCAACACCCTGCTTTAGTCTGACCAAAAGGTTAGAATTCTCTATTCTGGCACGGTCATTAGCACGGTCACGCACGGTCGTGCGTGGTCTTGCACGGGCATCCGCACGGGCATGCACGGTCGTGCAGGTCTGGCAGAATGCTGTTTTTGCCTCCGAAACGCCATCTTTTCCTGTTTTCATTGTCAGGCGGGCGCCCGGACCTGCAAATTCACAAATAACTCAATTAAGTACCAAAAACAATTAATTTGCATGGAGTTCGGCTTAAATATGAGGAAAATTTGGTGTAATAAGATGTACACTTTGTGTTACATCAAACATCCCCACACTTGAACTTTGCTTGTCCTCAAGCAAATAAAACAAACTCCACAATAGCAATAATAACCCGCAAGCAATAATCATTCAAATCTTTAATAAATCAAGTAAGCATTGTATATATATCCAAACAAGCCTAATAAGAATGAAGACATAATCTAGAGAACATTACAAATTCATCACATTCCCACCTTGCAAACCTCACAATGTTCACTCATACACTCGGCTATATTTAGTGATCATGCGTGTAATAGTGCATGTTGAGAACACTCAATGCCAAGACGATGACTAGGCAAGGCATAGGCTTGTTTAAGGGTCAAATCAAACCGACACATACATGGCATAAAACACGAGTACTTGAGGGTTATAACTTGGTTTAGGTTTAGGGTGAAGAATTTTTGGGAAAAGTGGCTAGACGGCTAGAAAATCCGGAACTAAGTTAGCTATAAACTAAAATCTAACTGACTAAACCATATGGTTTAAACTGGCTGAGAGCTAACAAACCAAAAATTTCTCTTTGAAATTAAGTTTCACCTAAAATATGATGAACTAACTTCACAAATTTCTCTTCTTTTCTTACAAGGCTTTTTTTTCGTTTTTTTTGCCAACCTAAAAACTTTACATACAAACTTGGAAGATAGTATTGTGCTTTCCCAAGTGAACAAAATACAATATGAAAGAAATACAAAAATAAACTAACTAACTTAGCCGAACCGGATTTCTAACAAAAAATGGGTGAAAACATAAAAGGCTATATGGCTAAGTGGCGATAAAAATAGGGTGAAATAGAAAAAACACGGGAAAAGGCTAAACATGCGCTACTAAGCGGATAATGTGTGTAAGGAAGATATAAGTGGAAAAATGGCTAGACAAAGGGTTTATCCTAAATTCCTCAATGGTTTATGCCATGTATATGTATATGGTTTTAAAATGCAATCCCAAAAACAAGTTCTACCTTACAATAATCACCTGGCTCACTCAATTGCCCGGAAAAACATGAGAAAAATATGATGAGGGCAACTCACGGAAACGGGCGGAATGGGGAACTTTTGCAAGGCAAGAATGTGAATCTTGTTTTTCATGCTTAAAGGTATGTCTTTTAAAGATTTTTGGTTTGAATGTCTTAAAGATTTGTGCTTTGACAAAACAATTAAAGTTGAATTAAAATTGCTTAGTGGTTATTATTTACTACAAAAAATTTTAGGAGTTTTGCAAAAAAATTAAATTTGGACAAGCAAAATTCATAAAATTCCCTCCTCACATTTGAATTGTGCAACGCCCTCGTTGCACAATAAAAAAAAACTATAAAAGCAAGTGCAAAAGAGAGAACAGAAAACTCCCCTGAAAAATGCAAAACTGCCAGACCAGAGACCCGGTCCAAGTGAAAATCCGGCAACGCCAATTGTGCAATAGGGCCACCTGCAATGACAAAGCAAGACAAGACAAAACCACAGCAAGACAACAGAATGCAAAATACAATCCAAAACACATCCAAAGATAGCATTCATCATAAACCCGAAAGAGAAAAGAAAAGTCTACAAAATATAATGAAAACTACCAAAGTCTAGAAACCACAAATAAAAAGAAACTGCTAATCATCATCCATGTCATCGAATACTGAGCCAGTAGGCTTCGGGTCCCGGTACGCTAACAGGGAAGCACCATACGGATTGGCGGGCATGGTGAACTGGCTGGGCTGCACTAGAGGGCTCGGAGGGTGGTCAAAGAACGGGCCAGAGGAAGGATCAGGTGGGGAGAACTGCACGTCAAAGGGGGCGGCTGCATGCCCGAAGGGTGACTCGATGAAGCACCATAGGACCATGAAGGCGCAGCTGGGACCGTGAAGCCACTGTGGGTCACATGGGCCTGTCCATAAGCGAACGTCCACTCTAATCCACGACGGGTGTAATCAGCCGTGTCGTCAAGCAAACCCCGCTGATCAATCTGCTCCACTCGAAACTGCTGCTGTGCAAGCTGGAACTGCTCCTGATTGAGGCTAAACTGGTCAAACCTCTGCCATAGATGGTCGTAGTCCAGCGGTATCGGACCTGGCTGTGGCTCCTCCTGACCAGGTATGTCATTGTCATCAGTAGGGGGTAGAGGGTCCCAAATGCGACCCTGCCTGTCAACCAATCTGGTCTGGTTCCCTACTGCCCTCACAATCCTCATTGCCCGGAGTCGGGCCAAATCCATGAGAATCCCCTCGCCCATCCTCGTCAAATTCCGAGCAGCCGGTAAGTCCATAACTCCAAGTCGATGGGCGAGCTCAGTGATGAGCATCCCAGCACAATGGAACTACCAGAAGTGGACCCACCTGCTTGACTGAAACATTCGGCCACACTAAACTCAAGATTACAATCGTGCCCGTCAATAATGCAGTATAGGTGAAAAAAATCCCGAGTCACGACATTGCCCACACTATCATCGCGGGCCCCAATGCAATAAAGAATACAATGATGCAATAGGTGGTGTAGGGGGTCTAAAAGTAGTGTGGCCTTTGACAAACGGCCGTCATACGGTTCTCCGGTAATCCGCATCCAAAAGGCGTGCCTATCCTCCGTACTGGGAAATCCCTCAACCTGTCAAACAAATCAGTCTCAATCTCCTCATCGGTATAAAGACCCATGGTGCTAGCCAGGGTGGCGAGCGACCACGTATACCATTTCCCCCCAACCGAAACCACTGTCATGAGGATCAATAATCAAGGGATCCATAAAAATGGAAGATAAGAACTCCAAAGTAAGCTGGAGAAAGACGGGCCGACGAATAAAGAGAAGGCGCCTCCACGGTGCTGTAAGCAATGCATCAAAACGCTCGCGCTGGATGCGTCCCATCATGAATTTCCCCCCGGCCACAGTTCATCGAAACGTTCACGAGCGGTGCTGCTCCTGGCATCATTCCTAGTAAACGGGCAGAACGGGAGCCTGCGGCCTAACATCTGTCAAACAAGAGATGAATGAGCAAAAATCGACAAAAGAAAACGAGAAACGGGTTGATTTACTATTTGGCATGGTCAAGCCGGAAACAGTGCAAGGCAGTGTGGACCGATAAAACCATGCAGGGGGCTTCAGAAAGCATAACGGTCGATCGGGAATTGTCTAGCTAGAAAAACGACCACGCACGGCCGTGCTGGCCCGTGCCGGCGGTCGTGCAGATTTGACAGTGGCAGCGCCAGCGGCTGTTATGGCCGGAAAACTAACCCAATAGACCAAAATCAATGTAATCAAGCCCAAAATAGTCAAATACATCCCTAAAAATAACCACTACAACAAGAAATTAGGGCAAATCCAACCCAAAAGTGTTAGGGTTAGAAAAGCCCCAAATCTTTCAAGAACAAACCCTAAAATCTACAACAACAAGAAAAAGGAAGATGGAATGGAAGATTAAACATAACTTTGGTGTGAAAATCCGGTGGATAGCAAGAGATTCGGGGGTTAAGGGGTCAAAATCACAGGTTTGGAAGAGTGGAATGGATGAAAATGGAGGTAGGTAGGGTATAAAGCTGATAAAAACCGTCTGTACGGTTCCCGAGACAAAACTACACGGCTGTGCGGGAACGTGCACGAGCCCGTGCGTGGTCGTTTTTGGCCACCAATTTCCATTCTGCCAACTTGGCAGTATTCCACTCAATTCCAAACCAAAATGGTTCCCGATTCTGACCATTATGAGCCCTAACCCATAATCTCTCGCTCAAAGAACGAAACCGGAAAGAAAAAAAGGTAAAAATAACTCTTTGAAAACAAACAAGAACAAAACTAACACGCAAAAATCTATAAAGTCCTAAACATGCTAAAGTTTGACGGAGTCGATAGCTAGACTCAGGCTCCCCACACTTAAGTCATGGGGTGGAGGTCAACCTCCAACACAGTCTCGACCGGCTCACCCAAATAGTGTTTCAAATAGTGATCGTTCACCTTGAAGATGTGTCCATCCTCATGGCCAATCTCAATGGTACCATACTCGAACACCTATCTCACACTAAAGGGGCCGGACCATCGGGATTTCAACTTCCCGGGGAATAAACCAAGGCGAGAATTGTAAAGAAAAACACGATCACCCACTTGGAATTGTTTGTGGTCCTTCAACTGGGCGTCATGAAGCTTTTTGATCCTCTCCTTGTAAATCTGTGAATTCTCATAAGCTTGGCCTCTCAACTCCTCAAGCTCATGCAACTGACCCATCCTGTTTTTACCTGTGCATGCAAGATCAAGATTCGCACTTTTCAATGCCCAATATGCCTTATGCTCGAGTTCAACAGGGAGATGACACGCTTTTCCGTACACCAATTTAAACGGTGTCGTACCAATCCGTGTTTTGTAGGCAGTACGGAAAGCCCACACTGCGTCATCCAATTTCTCGGACCAATCCTTACGGTTCTGACTAACCGTTTTCTTCAAAATCCTCTTGATGCCCCGATTCGTGACCTCAACCTGCCCACTCGTCTACGGGTGATATGGTGTAGAGAAGCCTTTTCCAACTGGGCATTACAGAAATGTGTCCCTCGGTCACTAATTAGTGCTTTGGGGGCACCAAAGTGGGAGAACAACTTCTTCAAAAATTTCACCACCGACCTAGCATCATTTGTGGGCAAGGCTTGCGCCTCGGCCCATTTCGAAACATAATCAACGGCTACTAGGATGTAATGGTAGCTGAAAGAAGTCGGGAAATGTCCCATGAAGTCGATGCCCCACACATCGAAAACCTCACAGACCTGAATCGGTCGCTGGGGCATCTCATCTCGTGATGAGATGTTGCTCGCCCTCTGGCAAGCATCATAAGACTGCACCATGTCGTGAGCGTGACGGAAGATGGTTGGCCAGAAAAAACCGGCGTCAAAGACCTTCTTCGCCGGGGATGTGGCTCCATGCTGTCCTCCGGTCGGGCCCTCGTGGCAGTGTTTTAGGATTTTTCGAGCCTCGTCACCATACACACACCTGCGCACGAGCTGATCGGCACCTACACGAAACAAATAAGGATCCTGCCAAAAATAATGCTTAACATCAGAAAAGAATATCTTCTTTTTCTGGTGAGTAAGCCCGTTAAGCACGATCCCACTAGCAAGAAAATTCGCAATGTCAGCGAACCAAGGATGATCTTCATCACGCGTCTCGATATGCATGAGGAACTTGTAGGGGAAGTTGTCATTTATGTGGACCCCCACTTATTCCGATGAAGCTGAGCACTCAAGACGGGAGAGATGGTCGGCCGCGACATTCTGAGCACCCTTTTTGTCACGGATTTCAATGTCAAACTCCTGCAGCAACAAAATCCAATCAATAAGTCTTGGCTTCGCATCTTGTTTACTGAAAAGATAGCGAAGGGCTGCATGATCCGTGAACACAATGGTTTTAGAAAGGACAAAATAAGACCGAAATTTATCGAATGCGAAGACAACAACAAGGAGATCCTTTTCAGTGGTCATGTAATGCTCCTGCGCATCATTTAGTGTCATACTCGCATAATAAATCGGATGAAAATGCTTATCCCGCCATTGACCTAAAACCGCCCCAACTGCAAAGTCACTCTCATCACACATCAACTCGAAGGGCAAGGACCAGTCGGGGGCAACCATGATAGGGGCATTCACCAATTTCTCTTTCAACAACTCGAACGCCTGAAAGCATTCGGAGGAGAAAACAAACGGGGCATCCTTCTCGAGGAGTTTCGTCATCGGGCGGGCGATTTGGGAAAAGTCCTTTATGAATCACCGATAAAACCCAGCATGATCGAGAAAACTCCTAATAGACTTCACTGAGTTTGGTGGCGGAAGCTTCGAAATGGTATCAATTTTGGCTCGATCAACCTTAAGCCCCGCTTGTGAAATCTTATGCCCTAACACAATGCCCTCCTTCACCATGAAGTGGCATTTCTCCCAATTCAGAACAAGGTTGGCCTCCTCACAACGAGCCAACATTCTCTTCAAATTTCTCAAACAATGATCAAAAGAACTCCCGAAAACAGAAAAATCGTCCATGAAAACCTCCATGGAGTCCTCGATCATATCATGAAAAATCACCACCATACATCTCTGAAACGTGGTTGGGGCATTACACAGTCCAAAGGGTATCTGCCGGTAGGCGAATGTACCATAGGGACAAGTGAATGTCGTCTTCTCCTGATCCTTACGAGAGATGAGGATTTGAAAGTATCCCGAGAAACCATCAAGAAAACAGTAGTACATCTTTCCCGACAGTCGCTCCAACATCTGGTCGATAAAGGGGAGTGGTAAATGATCCTTCCTTATGGTATCGTTGAGTTTGCGATAGTCAATGCAAACTCTCCATCCCGTGACAGTACGCGTAGGAATCAACTCGTTCTTCTCATTCACAACAACCGTCATACCGCCCTTTTTCGGGACGACCTGCACCGGGCTCACCCATGGGGAATCAGAGATCGGATAAATCAATCCAGCATCGAGAAGCTTGATGACCTCTTTATTCACAACGTCTTTCAAATTAGGGTTGAGACGCTTGGTGCTGCACCACGGGTTTAAACTCCTCCTCCATCAAGATCTTATGGGTACAAAAAGATGGACTGATCCCTTTTATATCCATGATCTTCCAGGAGATCGCGTGCTTATGCCTCTTGAGAATCATGAGCAATTTAACCTTCTCCTCAGTCGACAAACTCGCAGAAATGATAACAGGGAGACGGGACCCATCCTCCAAAAAGGCATACTCCAAATGAGACAGGAGTTCCTTAAGCTCGATAGATGGTGGGTCCACAACAGAAGGTTTTGCCTTAGGCTCGGCAACGCGATTAATATCCTCAATCCTCTCTAAACACTCAGGAGGCTCATGGTCCACACCACAGACCAACTACTCAATCAGAGGCCCACTGACCAAGTCAGGAATCTCTCTAACACAGAACTGAGTATCCAAAGAGTACTCCTCACACGTGTCCTGTATGTGCTCACAAACGTAAGAGTCTACGGTATCAATGTAGAACACATCATCATGATCATGTGGATGGCGCATGGATCTCCCAATATCGAAGGTCACCTCCTCGTCTCCAACTCTAAGAGTGAGTCTGCCGGTGCAGACATCAATGAGAGCTCTAGTAGTGGCTAGGAAAGGACGACCTAAGATGAGTGGTACATTTCTATCCTCATCCATGTCCAAGATCACAAAATCAACAGGAAACACAAATTTTTCGATTTTCACAAGCATATTCTCACCTATACCTCTCGGGTATTTCACCGAGCGGTCGGCAAGCTGAATGCTCATGCGAGTAGGCTTAGGCTCACCTAGGTCTAGCTTTGCAAAAACAAAATAAGGCATTAAGTTTATGCTAGCACCTAGGTTGGCTAAAGCGTTACTAACCGACAAACTACCGATCAAACATGGAATGGTAAAACTGCCCGGATCGGTCATTTTTTTGGGTAATTTATTCTGAAGGACCGCAGAACACTCCTCATTCAAAGTCACGCAAGAAATTTCTTCTAATTTCTTCTTGTTCGAGAGAACTTCCTTAAGAAACTTAGCATACTTAGGCATTTCTTTCAACGCATCGAGAAATGGAAGATTGATGTGAAGCTTCTTAAAAAGTTCTAAGAATTTCCCGTAATGCTCTTCCATCTTCTGCTTCTTCAAATAGCCTGGGTATAGAATGGGACAAACATAAGTCCTAACTGGCTCACTGGTTTGTGCGGTACTTTCTGGGGTTACCCTCGGGTGCACCTCACCAGGAGTCTCAGTCTTGATCTCATCGGTAATTGGTTTTGGTTTGGAAACCGATGCATCAATAGGAATGTTGGATCTACCACTCTTCAGGGTAATCGCCTTAGCCTCGGCATTCGGATTAATCTCGGTATTACTTGGAAGGCTACCCTGTGGTCTCGCAGAGAGGAGCTAAGCAATCTGTCCAACCTGATTCTCGATGGTCTGAATGGACGCTTTCTGCTTCCTCAACTCGAGATCGTGTCTCTGGAGAGTCTCATCAATCTTCAGGTTCTTCTGTTTAGCCAGTTTGTTTGAGGTCTCGGTTTTAGCCAAAAGCTGGGTCAAAAGATTTTCATCACTAGACCCTCCACTGGACTGACCACCACTGCTGGAACCCTGAAACTGAGGCTTTTGTTGGTAAGATTGGTTCTGGGGTTGACTTTGGTAATTTGGATTTCGGTCAAACCCCGGTAGCTTTTGATTTTGACTCTAATTTTGAGAGCCACCACCATCTTTCCAGTTGAAATTGGGGTGATTTCTCCATCCCGGGTTATAGGAGTTGTTGTCGGCATTGTTTTGGCGGCCCACAAAGTCAACATCCTCCTTCACCATGACCTGCTGGCACTGACTGGTCTGGTGTTTCTCGTCACACACCCCACAACGAGAGCTAGACTTAGCCAGATCGGATTGCATCTGGTCAAATCTTTTGGTTAAGGCTTCTAACTGAGCGGAAACAAGGGTATTGGAATCGACATGAAGAACGCCCTTAGTGGAAGGAATACTACGAGGCGGATTATATGCAAAACTCTTCTTCGCAGCTCGCTCCAAGGCATCCAACGCCTCATTGGGGGTACATCTACCGAAATCTCCTCCTGCAAACTTATCAATGGCCTACTTCTGTGCTCCGGATAAAGCATCAAAGAACGTATGACACTGAAGACCGCGACTCAAACCGTGATGAGGGCATTTTCTCAACAAGCCCTTAAACCTCTCCCATGCAGCATGCAGTGACTCATTATCATCAACACGAAAACCAGTGATTTTTGCCCTGTATCTTGCAGTTTTATCAGGTGGGAAGTACTGATGAAGAAACTGCTCAACCAATTGGTTCCAAGTGGTGATGGAACCGGAAGAGAGTGCCTCTAACCACTCTAAGGCAGCCCCGCGAAGTGAGAAAGGAAAAAGTCGGAGTCTCACGGCATCGTCCGTACACCCCTAAATTTTGAATGTCGCACATAATCGAAGGAAATGCGCAACTTGAGAATGAGGGTCCTCGTTCGAGAGGCCATGGAAAGAAACGGAATTTTCGACCATATGAATAATACTCGACTTGATCTCGAAACTCACGGTAATCTCGGGCTCCCTAACACCGCTGTCGTAGCCATCGAGGGATGGCGTGGCGAAGTCATCTATGCGACCTTGATTGTTCGGATCCGCCATCTCTTCAACCTCGGGATTCGCGTCCTCCTCTACAACTTCGTTTTCAAAGACCTCGGCAATCTCACGTGCACACTTCAAATGGAGGTAATGGAAGTGTATTTATGCTTTCTGGACGTCTGGCACGGGCCCATGCACGGGCATGCACGGTCGTGCATATATGTGGAAGTCAACACCCTGCTTTAGTCTGACCAAAAGGTCAGATTTTTCTATTCTGGCATGGTCACTCACGGTCACGCACGGTCGTGCGTGGTCTTGCACGGGCATCCGCACGGGCATGCACGGTCGTGCAGGTCTGGCAGAATGCTGTTTTTGCCTCCGAAACGCCATCTTTTCCTATTTTCGTTGTCGGGCGGGTGCCCAAACCTACAAATTCACAAATAACTCAATTAAGTACCAAAAACAATGAATTTGCATGGAGTTCGGCTTAAAAATATGAGGAAATTTGGTGTAATAAGATGTACGCTTTGTATTACATCAGTAAGTCATGATGTGGGAATCAAGGGTTTCGTAGTACCTTATACCTGTCCACATCACGAGTGCTTGTAAGTAATATGCAGACACATACGCGATATACAGATGCTCTACTTATGGAAACGATAGGGTGTTATGGACGGGAAAGCACATGCACGAGTACAGTAAAGGACTAAAAGCCTATACTGTGTTCGGGCACGTGTTGTGATAGTAATGTGGTCTATATATAGATACAATGAATTGATTGATTAGAATAATATGTATAAGATGGTCCAGTTATGGATACAATGGTAGGATGGTCCAGTTATGGATACAATGGTAAGATGGTCCAGTTATGGATACAAAGAGTAATATGGTCCAGTTATGGATACAAAGAATAATATGGTCCAGTTATGGATACAAACGATAATGTGGTCCAGCTATGGATACTAAGGTGAGATGGTCCAGTTATGGATACAATGAATAGGTGGTCCAATTAGGGATGCTAAGTACAGTAGCTATTAATTATGTGCGTAGATGTAGTACGATTGCTTGGCATGATAATCTTAAACGCATAGATATGCGTTGGGTGAATGTATGGTCCAATTATGGATACTAGTAGCATGGTAAATGTTAGTGGATGGAGTAGAAAGAAGGTAGGGAGCAAGTCTTATCGGATATTTGCATCGAATAATAATAATGTACATTGGTGTGAATGAATGATTGCATGTTCGCGCGTAGAGTCTTTGGGCCTCATGCACGCGCAACAATTTAGGATGGCAAATCCCTTTTACTTGATATGGTAAGAATAGAAGGCTCGATTATGAGCAAGTACGTACGGGACTAGTTATAGACTAATGTTACATTGCGTATAAATAAAGAACATGATTTAATTGTCATTCAATATTTAATGAAAAGAAAGAAACTTTAGTACTCACTCAGCGTGTAGCTGACTTTTAGTATCCATGCAGGTATTATTGATGACGTGGCAAGCTTGAGGCGTGTACGAGGCTATCTATATTGAAGATTAGTTAGAGAAAGAAGTTGTTATGTAAAAAGTTTTAGTTTCCGCTGCAAACTGTTTATGCTTCCACTGTAACAAACTGAGTTTATGAGTAAATCCAACGCTAAAGTAGGGCACCAGGGCTCGGGGCCTTACATATTAAATCCTCAGAGACGGCCCTGCTTGGTTGATTAATTGCCATATTTTTATACACCACTTTACGCACATCACCTAATAACCACTCTAGCAAGTTCATTAGATGGTTTTATATTGCTAACTATAATATATGTATGTTAGTGTTAGAAAAATGCAAAAGATCTTAAATATTTACACTTCGCTGACAAAGTTGAAGGGTAACCCAGATAATATAATATTACCTAGTAACGCATATGATAACTAAAGTCAATTTGAAAAACGGATAGACAACGGTTGAATTAGGATATAGAAACACCAGTTGATTTAAACTGAAGAAGTAGAACAATCTAATATAAGTTTAGAATAAAGGAAGCACCACCTAAACGTGTAATTAGTTACCAAAGAGCACCACCCAAGTTGCTACAATGGATTAACAATGAAGAATTAATTTCATCTCAAAATCCATTGAGAGAAAATTAACAAATGCTTTTTCATCAAACACAAAACTGCCTTCATTCATGTCACATACTGAATACATATAGAAAAGATAACAAAAACAAGCTAACCCACTAAACACTAACTCATAATATTTAAATATGGTCCTAATTTAAATTCAACAAAAATAAACAATTAAAAATAAAATAAAAGAAAAGAAAAACATGCATGAAATCTACATCTACATCTACATCTACATCTACATCTACATCTACATCTATCAACTATATCAACTATTCTAATAAAGTAAAATAAATGAGGACACTTGTCATGTTTTGGTTAATTATTACAATTTTTCCCTTCAAAACTAATATACCCTAATTTATGTAATAAATTAATAATTATTCACTTTCCTTTTACACTATATTTATATAATATCTATATATTTTTATAAATATAAATATTAACATATTATTTTACTATATATTTCAAATACTTGGTGAATTCCAAAAATCAACAACAAATCATGTTTCTCAAATGAAAATTGTTTCGGGTTTTTTCTGGAAGTTAAATTTGATTTTATGGGTCGAAAGTTGGTAAATAGATTGTTTGGTACAAGTTAACTACATTTAGGTCAAAATTTGTTACGAGTCAAAAATGAAAATTTTGAGTATTTTTAAAAGTTTGAGAACGCAAAATAGATTTATCGTCAAATTTGTTATGGGTTCAAAGTGTTGACTTTAAAATGTCAAAAGTATGAAAGTTAGAATTTTAAACATGATTTGGGTTTCAAGTTTATTTTTAAGGGCGTTTTTTGAAATAATCAAAAGGTTCGGGATTTGGCAAATTGACTATTTTTCTCTCAACTATTAAAACATAAGAAAAGATAGCGACACTTTCGACATGCCATCTCCATGCCTATCAATGCTTTTAACTTTTATCAAATTTCAAATATTAATATATGTCAACATTAATTTTTCCTTCAATGGTGATCAGAACATTGTATGGGAAGCATGACATGCAAAACAATGCTCAAATGAAACAAAATATTCACAAAATTGAATGGGTTAACATGTTATTTATTATGGTGTCATTATGACAAAGTCGAGAAGCCCTCTGAAATTTATCAACATCTTTTTTATGGTGTAGCTCAGAAAAACATAGTTCTTGAAGAACATCCATTGTTACAATTTAATATCCTACTTTCCTTTGATGGGTGGTAAATTGATAAATATATCAATAAAAGTAACGCCTCTTTTGTATTTAGGCTGAGTGGTTAGAACTACTATCATATGAGAAGTCTTATTTTAGAAATTGGTTCATAACCAAAATTCTTTCAATTATACATATATGACACCGAAAATGAATTTTTCAATAGAAAGAAGCATTATTGGGTACGATTTTGCACGGACATTTTTTTATTAAGTTCATTTAAAAAAACCATTTTGTGATATAAATAAAATCAATTTATGTACACATTGTATAGATACAAGCATAGATGTAATACATTTTTTTTCATATACGCTATATAATTATTTGTTTTACTTATAGTTTTATAATTTGAATTATCCCGTGTGTAACATGGGCTCTAAAACTAGTATACTAATAAAAGAAAATAATGAGGATGATGTGTCAGTCTCATATTCTTTCTTGGCTATTTTTTCCCGCTCAAATTATTAATATCTTTTTATAGGCATTCTAGAAACTTTTCATATAAATAAATATTATATATTCTAAAATTGGACAACTCCTAATAAAACAAATAATGTTGATTGCAATTTACATGAGAAAATGTAAAACTAAAAATGAAATTAAAATATTTAGCCAATCTCAATTTTGATTTATAATATATAAATATGTCATGCATAATAAAATAAAAAGAATGTACCAATAATAATAATAATTATATATTATTTCTTAGATTACATGTTCATTTAAAAATTAAATTACTCTCCTTGATATCTTAACTTTTTTAAATATCTATATTTTGTAAGTTAACAACAAAAATATGTATACATATATATTTTCTAATTTAAAAAACATTTTCAAAAAACATTTTCATATGTAAAAAACGGATTTAAATCACAAAAGAAAAAAAATGAATTAATAGATTTGTGACATTAATAGCTAATTAACCTAATATTTATTTCATATAACAAAATCCGAATTATTTTTACATATTATTCTCTAATCCGCCTTATATGCATAAATAATACAGTTTTAATTGAGAATATTACTATTGCAATTGATCAATGTCTTCTGAATTATATCAAGTGTATCACAACTTTATTATTGTATTTTTTTTCTATTCAAGTCTCTTCTTTTGATTTATTATGCAATTACATATCAAACATTCCAACAAAAATCAATGTTTCAATGAACTCATAATCAACTTCTTTTGTTTTTAAACTTTTAAAACTTTAACGTCATAGTGGCATTGGCCGCGGGCAAACTCTTTTATTTGTAAATTTTTACTAAATTGATAAAAAAATAATAATAAATGGTCATATGTTTTTAATTATGCCTTATGGTTTGCAATAATGTGTAAAAATGTGAAGGCGCTGGGCATGGCAATTGGGCTACTGACACCGATGAGATTGAAGTGTAATTATTTACAAATTTGAAACATATAGACTTGCCACATCTTGTAAGTTAACTTTTTGTATTCATATATTACTTTAACATTGAACTTTATGCTTGTTTTATCTTACATCTTATTTTATTAACAATACACAAACAACAAAAATGTATGCTTGACAATAAGCACAATGCTAGAGAAAATGCATTGTATGGTTAGAATCATTAGTCTTTTTGGTACCTTATTTTATTTAACGGGTGGTTTACTTTTAAGAGACTAACTGCATATACAGAAAATCTACTTTACTTTCATGCTTATAACAATTTCCTTCAAGAAGTTGCCAAGTAATCTTTTTAACTTTTCTCAGATTTGTAAATTCTAAACTTCTTAGTACTTGTAGTATATATTTTCAAATATATGTTTAATACATTTTTTGCGTAATTATGTTTTATTTTAAACATTTATTTTTTTATTTCAAACAATTTATTGCATTAATTTGCATATTGACAAATCTCATATAATATACGGGTTCTAAAGCTAGTAGATATTATAAAACAAAAATAATGAAATTGCCTTCGTGGGTTGGACCTAATCCAATTTATATCACCAGGCTATCCTTAAATACTACCTAACTATCTTTAAATACTACCTAAATTCGCCCCTGAGTCCGTACACACTAAAAATACTTCCAATTTATGTATATACTAGGTTATTGACCCGTGTACGATACGGGTGGAAATATAGAAATCGTCTAACAAACACATATAATTTTAAATAACAAGATAATTTGTAGTATATATTTTTGGGACGACAACATGTTACTTAAGGTATACATAACTTAAATACACAAATAAATGTAATGTAAAATTATAGAAACAAGAAAAAACATATAAAAACATATATATTTCATAAATAAATGCTGTAATAAATGCTTCAAACACATAATATAGAACTTAACATAAGAAATTATATTGTCAAAAAGATAACTGAAACTTATCATGTCGATCGTCCTTACGAAGCATCATGCCAAAAAATACATGCACATTATATAAAAATTACAATGTAATCGGATTAGACGAATGTGATAAGTATTTATAATGGACCAAAAACATGTTGTCGATTATACTGAGGAAAGTAAACTAATGTAGAGTTAATATCTTTAGAAGATAATATATTTCTAAAAATTCATAGCTTCAATAGGAATATCTAAACAATATACTTTAAAATTTTAATAATAGTTACTATTCATCACATTCACTTAAAATAAACATAACAATTTAATTGGATTTAGGTTGGTGACATTATTACATCTTATGTTACAATTTTATTTATTACAAGCTTAATAAAAACATTGAAAGTTGAATTTCGGCATTAAGTGTTAAATGTATTTAAAATATGTTGTCAGTCAACATTTAAAAGGATGGTTACAATGTATTCCATTATATTAGTTTAATTATTTTGACTAATTATGTATGTTACATTTTATATAATTGATAGTACATAAAAAATCAATTGTTATTTGACTATGGCTAGTTGACTAAGGAATGCAGAAGTTGCATTGGTTAATTGGTTAATATATGAATATTTTAAGTGGTTTGAAATTTTTAAAAAAAGGAAATACGTTTGTTAGTTGAAGACCATACTGTTTTTGTGCCATGATTGTTTGTTTTTTTACATACAATATAGAATTGAGTAAGGACACGAAAATTTCATTGAGTAATTATTTGAATATCTAACTCATTAATGTTAACAAGAAATATACAAACACAACTAACTATTTACGGCAACCGTTACTTTAAAAGTGTCTAGGCCACCAATATTGTGTATTTAATAAGAATACTGTCTCATGAATATGAATGAATAAAAAGTGTGTTGTTAAACAGTATTAGCCTCTTAATAATCAAGTTAGGAAACACCAAAATTAGTTTCTTTGAATCGGTTTTTATATGGACTTTACTAAACCGTGATATTTAATGAAAGGTAGTTTGTATTTATTAACAATGGAAATGAGTTTATTAGTATAATTGGTACATATTTTATGTCTTATTTTTATATAGACAATACCCAGTTGACTAACGAATCCAAAAATTGAATTTATTAAGTATTTTAACATTTAAGGTTGTTTGAATTTTTTAATAACAGAAATAGGTTTCTTTCTCTAATTCCATACTATGTTTGTCTCACACCCCAACCTAAGGCGGAAATGCCGGGGCGTGATCCGATTACTCACAACTCGAAGATACTATCATATATAAAATGTGACAATATCTAATTAATTTTTTAATTCAAATAATACACAATATTCAAATACAACAGTACAATTAAAATAAATAAATACAATCAATTAAATTTAAGTTTGTCTTCAATATATCCCTAAGGTCTTTCTAAGTGTCCATCCTTCAACTCAATCAAGCTGCATATGCGTAGAAAATGGAGTTTTGGTCAACAACACATGTTGAGTGAGTTTACCACCAGTTTTGTAATAAAATAAGAATAGTATAATAAATAAGCAAAACGTAATAAATGCGGCAATGAAATCAAACCATAAGCATGTAAGTTGTCGATTAAACCATTGCCAAACAAATTGGGCGCCGGTAAATCAACCATAAGCATATAAGAATAAGACCGTTGCCAAGAGAATCGGGTGGTGGTCAATAGAATGAGAACCCTCTCCAAGGGGATATGTCAAGCGAATGAATACAATAACACGTAAGCACATAACAAGTAGATTTGATTAATCACACACAATTACACGTTTGCTATTTTTGATATGTATGTATATATAGATATGTATGTATAGTATTATATACGCATATGTCCCCAAAACGTTTATGAAAATCGAGTAAAATAGGGGAATGATAAAACTCACCTGATCGATTAAGTTAAACGGGAATGATTACAACAAGAACGATACTCACGCTCTTCGAGCGACAAGGATCCTAATTAAATAATATTGTAAGTGAATTAATATGTATAACAAATTTAAGATTTCGATGTGATTCGAGTTACAATCATGATTTGGTATGTTACGGAATGAACGATTGATCTCTACGGATTATTGTTATTATTTAACTATAAAAATTCATTGTTTGTCATATAATCGAGCTTATAAATAATTAGTTTAATAAAAATAAGTAGAGATCTATTATAATAATAACCGTTTAAAAATATAATTATCATAAAATTTATATTTTGGAAATCTTAATGAAACTTCGATAGTAAATATATGATTAACATATTTTAACATGTTAAATACGTTTATAACAATTTTGTTTAAAACAAATAATATATATATATATATATATATATATATATATATATAATAAATATGAAAAAAATTTATAAAGATATTTTATGATGAGGATCATCGATATTAGTAGTTAAGTTTTAATAAAATAAGTGTTGGTTTATTATTATTAAAATGCATGCATGCATACATACATACATACATACATACATACATACATTTATATATATACACACATGAAAACTTGTAACGATATCCATTAACAGGAAACGTTTAGCTTTATGATGTTGGTGTTAAACAAAATATTGTTTATTTAATATTTTAATATTAATTATAATATATTAAAAATCATTCAAAATATATCAAAACCATTGAAAATAAAAGTATCAAAAAAAAAAACTGGGCTGGCCGGGACTCGAACCCGCGCCAGTGGCCGGTTCATGAATTCAACACCCACACCCTAGCCATCTGTGCTAGGGTGTCTGTTGGTTGTTGTTTGTAAACGGGTTATAATATATAGGAACTAATTCAGCCATTCTTGATCTTAAACCCTAGTTCTGCAATCGCTTAATATGTTAAACGTTTGTTGAAATTGGTTTAGGGTTTATGAAAGCATGCTTCAGTTACCTGATACGATGATGAATCAAGGAGATACGATAAGCTCAGTTGCCGGCGATAACAGACGACGAACAGGGTTTTACGGCTAAAATTAACACAATTAGGTTTAGGGGTTTGGGTCGTCGGGTTGTATGGATGGTGCAGATGCGTTTAATTGAGTTTTTATGAACCCTAAGTTATATAATTAGTTTTAGGTTAAAACGGTTTGTAAATTTTATCGATATACATCAATTCGATCTTGTTTCCTAATTCCTTTAGTCGTTTAGGCCGAAAGTAGCAATAGAAATCATAAACACGATTTGATTCTAAGTTTAGATCGACAATTGTGGCTCAAGATAACTAAACGGGTCACGGTTACGGGTTAAACGGGTCATGGGTTAACGGATACGGGTTAAGATTAATTGGGTTATAAAAGTTTATGTAAAAATTGCCTTTTAGTCCTTGAGGAACTGTGGTGGAAACAAATAAAAATTAAAGTTTAGTTTTGGGCTAAAAATGTACATCTTCCAAAGATATATATATTATATAAATATAATAAACAAATAAATATAAATATTAATAAAATTTCTTGATAAACGTGATTATTTTCAATGATAAATTTCCCGAACGTAAAACGGGTCGGATCGTAGGTGTAAATTTGTATATGGAAAACCCGAGTTGTTACAGTTTGTGTCTTAAATTTTGATACACAATAATCAATGTGATTGACTAACGACTTCATTAGTCTAAAGTTACTATTTTATTGAATATCATTGTAACATCTCGCCGTGCTAGGCCTAACGTGCCAATTTTATAGTAGGTTAGAATTAAATGTTACATTTTCATTAATGATAAAACATTACATTTTTACGATAAATACAAAAATGAGTAGAAGACGTCATTTATTTCTCTAAAACTCTTGATCTTTAATATTTTCCCAAGCCTTCGATCGATTCTTTATGGATAATCTTGAATACCTAACGGGCAATAAAACAACAATACAAAATCACGTCTGAGCGAAACGCTCAGTGAGCGGATAACGAAATCATATACATTATAAATTATAAACTTTCAACTTATAATATATTTTATCAATTTGCACTTATAGCATGCATATCAATTCGTAACTTTGATCAATCTCATAAACAATAATTCCATATGAAATTTCTCAACGAATGAATAAAAATATAAAATCCATAACGGTGTCATAACTCATAAGGTTTCGTGAGGACATGGTTAAGATGATATTTTCTCTAAGAGGATTGATACATACGTCTCCAACAATTCAATATTCTTATGACCAATCCGTAAACATTCAGTAGTGAGACGATGTATTTTTTCCATGATCGATCTGTACGCCTCGACTCACTCACGTTTCTTATGAGAAAAATAACGAAAATGATAAACTCAAAGCGTGTCAAAACATGTTATGAAATCCAATATCAAAATAATTATTCGTAGGTGAGCCCAAAAACATATCATTAAAATTCGATTTAAAAAAATCAAATTCGTAATCGGTGGTTCATATCAAACGATTTGTAATCTATGGTTCTCATAAATCAATAAATAATTCATACTATAAATTTAGCATATAAATTACAAATACAATAAAAACAACAAAATAACATAGTAGGCTAAAGTAAATCAAAAGGTGTTAAAAACACATGATGGAATCCAATATCAAACAATTCTTCGCATTAGGGTCCAAAAACGTATCATAACAATTAAAAAGAAATCAAAATCAAATTCGAAATCGGTAGTCGTATCAATAAATAAATGATTCGTAAACAATAATTCATATCGGTCAATAAATAATTCATATAAATTAACTATACGATAAGAAACATAACATTAATAGGTTAACCGTACCTTAATCGTTGTACCACACTTGAGTATAAACTCTAATAATAAGAACTTGATCGAAAAATTGGACAAAAGTAGTTTTGCTCATGGAGAGGATAAAGTGGAAAGAAGATGATGGTGTTGTTTATAGAGGCGAGTACCCCATGCATATTTGGTATTGAAAAAAAAAACTTGGATTTCATTCTACAATATATTGACTTCTTCCATTTTAAATTTTAAAGTCATTTAAAATCTTTGATGATTTTCTTTAATCGTAACATTTATTGTAATTTTAATAATATAAAAGTTATCTAAAATTTCAATATAACTAAAATAAAGCATAACCTCCATTAAATATTCAAAAGATTTGACCACCATTAAATTTATTGGAGTGTTACAATCATAATTATAATTATTATTATTAACATTAATATATGAATTGAATTGTTTATTTTTGAATAATATTATTTACTTATCAATTATTTAATTATCAAGAAAATTTGAGAAGCCTTAATATCTATGGAAATTATAGTTATGGACCAATAGCTTGATGCCATTTATACCAAAAGTCTATTGCTTTAATAGTATAGGTAGATATTTATATTGGAACGAACAACTAAGTAACGCCGGGTACTTCGTACGCGGCCCCCATTAGCTAAAGGTAGCTCGAGCCAGCCACGAGTTCGGACGGGCGGAGCCCCTAGTGGTCCACCTATTGAGGGATTCCCCGGAAAAACCCGACCCCACGCCCGCCAACCGGCACGACAGCGAGAAGCCGGTAAAACCGGGTGAGATCAGGACTCGAACCCTGTTAAGCCAGGGCCATCCCTCATATCTCCCAATAAATTGGTGATAGTGAGGTATGAACCCCCTACCTCTCACTAGTAAAGTGAGTGCACTACCATTGAGCCACATCTAATTTATATAACTTCCAATTTAAATAACCATTACGTTGCAAAGGGCTTGAACACAATTAAAAATAAAAAAAAGGAGTTAATTATAGTTATGGCCCATGTGGTGAAACTCAAAAGACAACTTTCAATCATGTGGTGGCTATTTGCAGATAAGACCCCCATGGTGGTCCCTTTTTTTATTTTTTGCAATTTATGTTTTCTGTTAGTTTGATCGTTTGGTTGACCGTCAAAAGAAAAGGGAGATCTGTCTTTTCACGCATAAACCTAACGTAATAATAATAATAATAATAATAATAATAATAATAATCATCGTCATCCTCCTCCTCCTAACCCGTAACCCTTTCCCCCCACCACCGTTCAAACCCAACCTCCATCTCCGCTGCCCGTTGTCGCCACTGGATCAATCGAGCACCACATACTCATGGCAGCTCTCCCACTCTCTCCTCCCTCATCTCCACCCCTCAATCAACAACCACCACCGCTAACGTGAAATTGAGTGTACTACTACGACGTCATTAGAGAAGCTGTTTATCACCGAACATGACAGATTTGGATTCGGTTCCACGTCGGAATCAGAATAGGAACATGATGCTCTGACAGTGTTCTGCGTGTGGCGACATAACAACAGAGCATCGGCGTTAAAAAGTGTAAGAAGAGCAGTTCGACTGGATCTGAATCGAAACCGTTTGTGTTTATATTTCAAGTTATGTGATTATTGATTATGAATGCAATTATACATAGTTATATAGGTGATGTTTGTATGTATGAACAAATAAAACTTGGTTGCGTGTGTATTTTAATAAATATAATCAAATTTTTAACTTTAATCATTTTAGTCTAGTTGGTTGCGAGTGTTGTACTTAATGTGGTTAGACCCGGGTTCAAACCCCATGGTCGTCGACTTTGCTATTATTTTTTGAGGGAAATCGTTAAACAAAACGAGGGTCTAAATTACATTTATTTAAAAACCACAGGGCTGCAAATTGCAAGGGTATTAGTGTCTTTTCACATAATACTAACGTTGTGACTTAACGGTGGACCCAAAATGCAAACAAGGACCACCACAGGGGCCTTATTTGCGAAATCGCCACCACGGGGCTGAAAGCCGCGTTTTGAGTTTCACTACCGGAACCATAACTCTAATTAACTAAACAAAATACCCTTTGGAAATAAGCTCGGCACCACTAACCCCATAGTTTGACCAAAGATATGGTTTTAGTCCAATAGTTTCAACACAATTGCGGTTTTCGTCCATTTGTTTTGTCTTCACTTGCAATTAAACCCGTCCCCACTAAATCCGTAAACTATGATCGTTAAACTCATCAGTGTGCCTTTCACGTGAGATGCATTTTGTCATTATTCCCCAAATTATAACCCAACCCTAATTTCCAAATCCTCTTTTGGGAGAAAAAGGACAAAAATGCACTTCACGTGAGGAAAAAAACGAACGTAAAGCATATACTAATTACCGATTATAGTTGCGGATTGAGGGTTAACGAGCAACAAACGGGTCGCGGCTGAGCTTGAGTTCGTTAATGGTGTTGACAGCTCTATAATGTGAAATTGAGTAATGGTTTCATTTTGTGAAGGTGTGAGGAAGGTGTGTGCACGTTTAATTGAATTATAGGCGTGTATTTATAGTGTTACCATGCCCAAATCAGCCGCGGTTTAAGTTTATCGTGTTAGCTGTCGAATAATATCCATACCTTAATTGGATCGTCAGTGGAGTTCGAATTTGGTTAATATACGATTTTGTAGAATCAATTTTATTATTTAACACGTTAATTATGGCTTAAGACACGGGGGGGGGGGGGGTATTGTCGGCGACGGGGTGAGGGAAAGAGGGGAAGAAAGATTTGAATAATTTTTTCGAAAAGGTCCCTAGACTTTGATTGTGGATGTAAAGTAGGTTAGAGGTAAGTTTAGGGGTTGTTTTTGCTATTCTTTGATAATTATATAAGAAATAATTAACTAAAAGAAATATTTTATTGATAACTCACCCGAACACGAACCGGGTCGGGTAATGTTTACAATTGAAAGAAAAACGGAAAAACCGAAATGTTACAGAGTCAACATGAATAAAATTTATAACTTGAACGGAATTATGGATATTTTTGAGAAAAGACTAGCAGTTTGGAAAGCCTGATCCTTGTCTATAGGAGGTAGGGTTGTTTTAATAAAATCTGTGCTAGAAAGCTTACCGGTATATTATTTATCCATCTTTAAGGCGCCAGTTAAAGTGGTGGAGAACCTTGAAAAGATTATGAAGAGATTCTTATGGGGAGAATCGAATGATGTTCACAAAATTCATTGGGTGGCCTGGGAGAGGGTGACACTCTTTAAAGATAAGAGTGGTTTAGGCATCTTGAGGATCAAGGATGTCAATAATTCTTTGTTGACGAAGTGGGTTGAAGATATAAAACGGAAGAGAGGGCTATGGAAAAGGGTTGTAGACTCTATTCATAACCAAATAAAGGACAGAGAAATTGTACCAGGAAACATAAGGATCTCTAGTGTTTGGTGTAATATTGCCAAAGCTATAAATAAGTTAAATGGGGAAGGTAGCAGGTTGGTAGATTTGATAAAAGGAAAGTTAGGAGATGGTCAAAAGATGGGTTTTTTGGACTGACAATTGGGTTGGTAATATGTGCCTAAAAGAAAATTGTCCAAATCTTTTCAAGTTGGAAAAGGAAAAAAGATGTAAAGTGAAAGAAAGATTTTGGAGATTGGGTGGAAGCTGTGGTTGGGCGTGGAACTGGTACAAATGCCCAAGCACTATACAAGAATTGACTGAGTGGGAGAAGTGTTTGCAGTTGATGAACGGTGCTCCGTGGAGTGAAGGGACAGACTCGTGGGTTTGGCTAGGTGATAAAGGGGGCGAGTTCTCAGTTAGTTCGGTTAAAGGTTTAATAACAAAAAATTAAAATATGGGTAATAATTATGCTATGAAGTGGAGTAAATGGGTTCCGGAAAAGTGCAACATTCATGCTTGGGGGGCGGAGATGGATAGACTACCTACTAAGGGAGCGTTGGAACGAAGAAATATAAGGGTCTCAGACAATATTTGTGTTTTATGTGAGGTGGAAGGTGAGTCGGTGGACCATATAACAACGGATTGTGGCGTTGCGGCGGTTGTTTGGGAACACATTAGTCGTTGGTGTAAAGTGCCCCCTATTTATGGTTTTTCTATTAGAGATCTCTTAGAGCTTCATAAGTCCATCAAGCTTGGAGATGTAGAGAAATACGCGTTTCATGGGATCATCGTTATTGCTTGTTGGAATATTTGGAAAGCGAGAAATAATAAAGTGTTCAAAGGAATTGAGGTTAAAGTGGAAG